>NW_004524925.1:473748-481248 GCF_000260255.1 Octodon degus
CTCTCTCTCTCTCTCTCTCTCTCTCTCTCTCTCTCTCTCTCTCTCTTTCTTTCCTGAACCCGGACTCTGGACTAGAACTCAGGATCTCGTGCTTACCACTGAGCTACATTCCTGGACCCTGCTTATTTCTGAGGTGTCAGGAGCAGGATGCTGTACGATTGTGTCACACAGCTCATAATGTCAATGCCATTTAGAATTTGTGAATTTTTATTCTGGAAACTTTACTATTTTCAGACTGTGGCTGACTGAGGGCCAGTAAAACCACAGAAAACAAAACCACAATTAAAGGGACATTAATTGACATAATTAATTTAAGAGAATTTATACCCAGAGTGATCTAACTTATTCCTTTTACTCAATCTAAATATCCTAGACTTATCCAAGGCATATTGGTGTTCTTACCTAAAAAAAAATCCTTTTTACCTTTACCTGATCAAGTTCTGCCCATTTTAAGATCCAGCTAAACATTAAATTTTGCAAAACACTTCCTGACTACACCTATTGGTGTTAATTTTCCTAACTTCTAATCTTTATCTAATCATTAACAGATTGCTTTGTATTATTTTATGTTACAAACCAAATTTAAAAAATTAAATATTCCAGCTCAAAAGATAGTCCAAAGAGTGGGCATATTTATTCTCTTTAAAGTGTAGTATAGACGAGTATGAGGATGAGTTTAAATCTATCATTGATTTGTATTCTTTACTGAATTAATCCTAAAAACTGATTTACGGAAGCCTAGAGGAATTACTTTCTTCCCTCCTCCCTCCAACACATGCATATGCAACACTGACAGCATACTGAAGCACACATACCAGCGTAGGAATAACAAGGGTAAGGAAATTGTCTAGGAACTAAAAAGTAAAAATGTCTGAACACACACTATTTAGCACTTCGTTAAATCTTATGATTAAAGAATTCGCACCTTCATAGTCTTATTTTGGTTAAACTGCTGGCGAGGATATGCCTCTAGCTATTGCACTGTTGGGTTAATCTGGGAATTTTCCTTCTGAAGAGCTACAAAACCAAGCTGAGGAAAAAATATGGGCAAAGAGGAAAGACAGTTGTCCTCTTGCAAGATGAAAACATGTATTACAACACACCGAAGAAAATAGAGTTCTCTCTTTGTAGTTAAAACTACATATTAGTTTAGTTCAAATTCTTTCTATGAGTACATAAGATTTATTGAAATTATATTGTTTGAGTAAGATTGAGACAGCTGCATTTTATTTCAGGTTTTCAAGCCATAAGAAAAAAATAGTGCCTTTAGGTTTTCCACTCGACTAGGAAAATTATAGCTTCATATTTGCAACACTAAAGCTAATGCAGTGTCAGCACCTCCACCAAACTCCGTTGTTCAGCAGTTTATAATTTAAGCAGAAAATGTTCACTCCAAGCTCAACTTGGCCTACATAATCTCAAAGAAAATGCAGAAAAAAGTTAGCGTTGGCTAGTTCTGACTTATAAAAGCAAAAGAGAGTGCTTTTATAAAGTGCTTTGGAAAACATCTTTGAAAATTGAGAATGTAGCTAAGGATTACTGCATTGACATCCTTCATTTCTAAAGTGTTAGAAATAATCTAATACTCCATGTCACATCAATATTAGTAGTATCATAACTATGATTCCTATGAAATTCTTCATTGGGATCTGTTTCTGTACTAGAGAAAATTAGCATCCACAGGAAAGAAAACAATTAAAATGGAAAATAAGAATAAAAAGATAATTTTCTCACGAGGGTTGTACAAGACTTTAGATCTATTTTTCCTTTAAGTACAAACTCTCTAGTCTACCATATGCACATAGATGAAATGAAAAATATTTCCCATTTTTAAAAGCAGTTCTCAATGGCAAGCTGTAATTTCCTCTTCCTAAATGCCTCCTTGACATAAAAACAGCATAGCATAGAATTGGACTTCCAGTCGCAGCCACCAGGCCCTGCGGAGTCCTGCACTGGCTGAGGTGGGCACAGCTCCTCATTTCTGGGGTTCTGCGTCCTTGAAGCCCGGTGACAAATGCCTGTGCAGAGCCTCTGCGCAGCGTTCTAGGTGAGAGCCAGCGCCTCTCTGCTCTGGTCTCCTACAGCTCCAGAATATATCCATCCAAACGTTGATACAGGGGTATCAGGGCATGTTAGAAGCAAGACCTCCTGGCCTGTCTGTAGAAGTCTCATTTTATAGGCCTTTGTCTTAGGCTCGCTCTAGTTTTCATTTAGCGTTTATTAAAGTCTTACCTCGGGGCCAAGCCACAGATGACAAGTTGCCTACCTTTTATAGGTTTTTAAGGGGAAGCAAATAGTTCATAAGAACGACTCTAGTACAACTGCGGAGGGCTATCTGCACTCTACCGAACAGTGCCAGGAGCCAGAATACCCCTTTCTCATCCCCGCCGCTCTCCAGGTCATCACCCTTTGAAGGCGCCCTGATTTGTCTGGCAAGTATTCCCATCCTGTTCTTAACGAACACAATGCATCAATCCCTCCCACTCAGGGGACCATGGTCATTTTGTGGGCGAAAACCACCTGGGAAAGGGGTACAAAGTAGGACGGTCTTAGTTCCCGCAGAGGGCGGTGGCGGAGGGCGGGGGTGGGGGAGTGGGGGAGCTGCCTGTGGGGTGTCTGCCTGGAGCTCGGGCTTTTCCGGGCGGAGGAGACTGAAGGAGCGGCTCTGGCTCACCTGGTTCAGGTGTGCAGCGATGAGCGAAGGTTCCCATATCTTAGAACTGCTGTCCGTAACCCCGGTTTTTTCTTTCTTGGGTGCCATGCAAACGCCAGGGGCATTGGTCTAGAAACTGGGCTGAAGCCCTGCCTAAGCGTCCCTGTTGCATAGCAACCGAGGCCACGCCCAGTTCTGTAACAGATTTGGCCCCTCCCCCCACCTTGCTTGCTCCGTTGGTCAACCGCTTCCGTTGCATAGCAACCTACTTTCCAGCTGCAGCGTGAGGGCGGGGCTCCCTAGACTTTAGGCTAAGGAGAGGGTTTATCTTCAGGCAGAGTCAGACGGAGCTGGGGTCTGGCAGGGTGTTTCTTTCACCCAGTTAGGCCTCTTTTTTTGGTGATTGTCTCTGTTTAGCTTACTCTCTATAACGTGCTCTGCGCTTGCAGGTGAAACGCTTCTGCTACCCTAGTGAGCCAGGAAGATTGAGATGATGCTTGTTGCCTGCAGTCTAACTTTAATCTGTCCCCGTGGGTGACTTCCATACATGACAGATGTTCTGATCCATCCATTTTATTTATTTATTATTTAGAAATTGTGAGGGCCGGGAGAGGGGAGATTGATTCTGAATGTTCTCCAAAGGCCAAGTTGAAGGTGTGGCCCCAAGTTTACACTGCTGCTTGGGAGTTGATGGGCCCTAACGGAAAGCGGCTGGGTCGCGTGGATTTGCTCCTGCGACGGTATTAGCACCAGGACCTTCTGTCTCTCCTTTTGCTTCCTATCTGCCGTGAACAGCTTTGCGCTAGCACCCGCTTCCTGCCCCAGATCACGGACAATGAGGCCACGCGATTATGAACTGAAGAGCCCAACACCACGAGTTCACGTAGGTCTTCCTTTCTTCTTTATCAGCTGATTATGGCAGGTATTTTATCCGAGTTATGGAAAGCTGGATAACACCATCGCGACCCCCAGTCACTGTATCTTCCTATTTGGGTCAGTTCTAATGATCAGCTTTATTTTCAACTCTTGTTCCTAATTTGCATCAATGGATGGAAGTTTTCTTGCCATCAAAAATTCTTTAAATATAGACAGTGAGGAAAAGCATGATTTGTAGAAATTATCTTTCATATACATAAATCCCAAAACTATAATTTTCCATTTTATTTGCAGTGTGAACAGTTCAACTTTCTGGAGGGACCAGATCCAAGCAGCTTAGCCACAGGTCACATCTGGCAGCCTTCACTTCTTGTTACGAGAATAAAATGACGGATGCGTGGTGATACTGGAAGGACCTGCCAGGAAATCGCTTTCCTGAAGGTCTCCGTAGCCATCTTGGAGGGAACAACTGATCCATACTCGCACCATTTCCTCCAAAATGTTATTCTTCACCACTATTTTCTTAGCATTTTAGGTTAAAGTTGTCTATGCTGGCTTCAAAATAAAAATGACTCTTTTACAGATTAAAAAATCATCTCAGTATCCCAGCATCATTCAAAGTTGTGATCATAATTATCTCGAAGTTCTAACTTGCTTAGACAGAAAGCTTGGTATTTTTATTAGAAGAGTGATAAAAAAAACTTGTGTCATAAAAAATTTAAGTAGGTGTTTATGCATGTCATGCTATGTTACTAATTTTCTTTCTCCTTGGGTGTGATGTGCATTTCAAAATAAAACTTATTACATTAAGTACAGTCAAATCTGAAGGTAATTAATAAGATAGGTTGCAGATAACCGAGAGGAACAAGAAACCTGGAATGAGAAGACAACACATAAAATTGAGTGTTATCTTAAAATTGCAGAGAAAGTATCACCGGCTACTTTTTACAAGTGACAGTCCTACTCAATTAAATTTAAATATAGAAGGCTTTCCAAAATTGATTTAAGGAATTTAAAATAAAGGTTTTATTGAAGAATACCTTTTTCCCATTGTGGGGCTTTTTTATTATTTTATGTAAAGTAGTACTTTAGGTAATTTATGATAGAAACTGAAAAGACATTACACAGTCACCAAATTTATAGGGAGTTTCATCATAGAATTGGTCTGTTTAATTTCAGAAAATAGGTGTGAATGACAATGTTCATAGTTTTAAGAAGCAAAAGCCATTCAGCCAAAAAGAGACCCCTGCCAAGAGCAGAAAAAAAAAAGCATTACCATCTGTCATACATTTATACTTTTTTGGTGTAATAAATTGTTTCCCCCACTAAATATGAGTTGAAATTTTATAAGCATATACTTTACTACATAAATTTTCTCATATGTCAATGACTAAAACAAAACTGTACTATTTGAAGAATTTTCTTTCACACTGGCAAAGTTATTCTTTATTTGTGTTCCATTTAGCATTGCCAGTAAGATTTTGAATTTAATGTGTTTTGTTCAAGGACTGTTAGTCTTTCTTTAGGATAGTATGATCACTGAGAAAATTAGTTCTTCAAGTTTTATCATTGGATCATATAGTTTGAAGTCAACTGTACTCCTTTTAATACCAGAAAGTGTAGGGCCAGCTCTCTGTGAGTCCAGTATTTCCGTTGTTACCAGGTCATATCAAGAGCTACAGATCAGTTCCATTCAAAGCCAGATTTCTGGTGCTCAAAAACATTTGGCTGCCTTAATCAAAGTTTGCCTTTCATTAAAGAAGACCTCACTGATATCTACTCCATTCGTCATTCTGTAGCTAGGAACTCTTTTCACTACGAATGTCTTATTCACCCCATGATCTTTTTGTTTCTAAATGTCAAAGCATAGTATTGTAATACAGTATCCTTGGTGCATTATTGTGGCAAAATCAGCTGCAATGCTCACCTAATGTCTTGTGAGTTGTGAGGAGCCCGAGAGTCCATCATTTTCTAAAGAAGAATATCCTGAAGAAACCAGGGTCAATGATAGAAGTGGCCTCAATGTCTTGTGTATCTGTAAGTCTCTGAAACAATAAAGTGATGTTGATTTAATTTTTATGCTATTTGAAGCAAGAGAGTTTAAAATACCAGATTTATTCTTAATGGGTCAGAAAAGTGAGTTGCAAATATCAAAAATATAAAAAAGCTAATATTCATCTGTTTCATGTTTGTTAGTGTGGGATTTTTCATTCTAGTGATCTCTCAAGTTTTTCTTTAAATCTAATTTTAAATATCTTCAGTAAAAAGGATTTGCCTTTTGTCCTTTGGGGACACTTTTAAAATCCATAACAAGGTAAGTCATTTCTCTAAATGCTTAGCCACACGTTTGATTTCTTTCTTTCTTTTTTGGTGGAACTGGGGATTGAACTCAGACCCTTGTGCTTGCCAGGGAAGCACTTATTTTAGTGAGCCATCTCCTCGGCCCCTGCATGTTTGATTTCTTAATGGTTTATGGAATGTCTGTCGAAAAGTTTTGCTATGCTAAGTAAAAATTTTTGTCATTCAGGGAGCTCAAAAGCTAGTGCTAAGATGAGAGAACTTCAGTCTAACAAGTTATACGAGTTCATACAATGCTAGATCACAGAACATTCCCTCAGCAAGAAGAGATGGGTGGGGTCTCACTGATGGCACTAAGTACGATGACTTGGCCCAAGAGCTAGGTTTGGTACATTTCTTTCCAACTGCTCTTCCTTCCCTCTTTGACTTTCAGCCTTCCTCAAAAATTCAGTGTAACCATAAGAACATCTCAAAGGACTTCCAGGGATATTTGCCCTATGATCTTGTAAATATAAAAAATAACTGTTCATACTAACCTGTTTTTGTCTTACCAATCCATGTTTCCATGAATTAATTTTTGTCTGCCTTCTAGTGCTTTTGTAACATTTTAGTGTTGAAGAGAACCCGCTAAAAGGCTAACTGTGGGATCGTTTCACTTACTGAAAAGGAATATTGTTTAGTGAGGCCAAACTGCTTCATTTCCTCTTATACTTCAAGCTCATAGATCATTTTTCTACCCAATAACTTTTATGTGTTCTTTCTTGCTTTCTTTTTGCCTTCGAAGTGTAGTATTTTATACCCTATGCATCTTCATATAAGAAAGTTAAATGATTAAATAAATTTATATTTCTCAGAATGTGTTCTGTAGTGTTTTTGCATCCTCACACAGAAGAGAAAAGCTGGTTTGTTATAACTGGTCCATGAAAGATAACATTTGAAATTTCTGATTTTGTGTATTATAGTACCAATTCCTGCTCACAAGCAAATTTGGGGAAATGTTGCTAATAGTAGAGACCTCCTTTAATACTACATTCAACTTGGGGCTGGTGAGATAGCTCAGTGGACTAAAGCATCTCCTTAGGCAAGCTTAGGCTAAGTGCAGGGCCTGTGGTTCAATTCTAACACCACATGCTGGGCCAACCCCTGTCCCCAGGTGGGCTGAGCTGGCCACAGTCTGGGTGTAGTGGCACATGCCTGTAATCCTAGCACTGGGGAGGCTGAAGACAGAAGGATCACCATGAGTCTGAGCTGTGTAGTAAGAGGCTATAACAACCAGAACAACAACAACAACAACAACAACAACAACAACAACAAAACTCCCACAAAACTATGTTCAACTCAAATAGTGCCATTTGGAACAAGAAATCTCTAAATGTAGCTGTAAATTTGGGAATTTAATTTGGCTTAAATGAAATAAAGATTTTTAATGTAATAAAAAATAAAATTATATTTCATGGCTCGTTGTTGTTGCCATTTGTAGGGATGGGAATACTAGAAGGTTCTGGGAGTGGGAAGCAGAGGCAATAACAGCTTTTGCTTTAGATATACGCATTTGTGTGCCCTTAAAACACCTAACATAGGACTGGTGAGATAGATTGGTGGAAGAAGCACCCACTTAGGCAAGTGCTGGGACTGGGGTTCCATCCTTGGCGCCACATGTGAGCCTCCCCCAC
>NW_004524925.1:489193-499902 GCF_000260255.1 Octodon degus
ATTCCAGAAATTAATTCTGCTCTGAGTTCCTCTATATCTTTCTGCTGTTGTTTATTTACTTCTGACGCTATCGATTCATTTATTTCAGCTGAGCTAGTGTCCTCTGCACTTGTTATGGGTGAGCTTGAGACCTGAGATTGCATTTTGCTCCTTGTCTTTATCATTTAGTTTAACACTGACCTGTGGTCTTTGGTGTAGAGCTTTGGTGCAATTATGTTATCACTTAATGAAATTCAGGTACTGATATACCAAGTTCTAGTTCATGCATTTGTGCCCGGCTTGGGTTAGGCTACTGTGCCCAGCTCCTTACTGTTGTTGCCCTTGGAGGTGGGCCAGCTGTACACCTCTGGTAAGATGATCTGTTCCTGAAATAGCTGTGTGGTTTTGACCCTAATCTCATTACGGGAACTTTAACTGCAGGGTTTTACCTCAAGCCTGTATGCTAGGTTTGGGCTAGGTCTGGAGGGGTATGAGGAGTGGGGGCAAGAGAGCTCAGAAGCTCTCCCACACACTCACCAGTGTTGTGTTTTGGTGGATCTGCAGAACTCCCAAGAGTGTGGCAGAAGTTCTTACTCAGATGGCAGGCTGTGCTGGGTCTGGCCTGCCGGGGGAGGTCTGAATAACAAGGGTAAAGGCCTCTTATGCAGCGGGCCTGAGCTTGGAGCGGTGGGTGGGTGCAGGACAGAGCAGAAGCTCTCCCCCACACTCTCAGGGCCTAGGGTCGGTCAGATATGGAGGGCCCAAGGCGTGGCAAAAGTTCTCACTCAGGGGGTGGGCTGCGCTGGGTCTGATGGGCTGCACTGGGTCTGGCCAGGCAGGGGAGGTCTGGAGCTCGATTGTGTTTTAATAGTGTCTTCTCCCTCCTCCTCTACTCTGGTGGAAATTGGAGTCCAAATTAGGTTATTTGTCACATCAGTTCATAAAATTCCTAATATTAGCTATTTACTTGCTATATGCTCTTTGCTCAACAGAGCAGGGCATTTTAAAGAAGTAAGGAATCAAACCATCCAGTTGAGAGACATTTCGAGAGACCACCTTGCGTTAAGGGGAGAACATTCTGTTGTACTCCAATTCCTCGTTTTACCTCTTGTTGGCCTTGTGATGATTCTGAGCAAATTCACTAAGCTCTCTTTGACTCTGTTTCTCTATGAAATAGGAAATAATCATGTTTGAATCATAAGGGATGTTGTGAGGATTAAGTAGAAAAAGTTATTTAGAACATTTCACAGCATATATGAGGCTCTTGATAAGTATGAGCTAATATTTTAACAAACTTAATTTTATTATAGTTTCAGATGTACAGAGAAGTTGCAGAAAGAATTAGTATGCTATTATGAACTCATTGTTTCTGCATAATGTGGCTTTCTTTTGTTTGTTTTTCTTTCCAGGACCCCAATAAGACTATCAATTATATTTAGGTGACACCTTAGGTTTCTCTAGCTTGAGAGTTTCTTAGACGTTCCTTGTTTTTGATAATTTGAACAATCTTGAGAAGACAACATATTCTTTCCCTTAATATTGGGTCAACTTTTTCTCATGCTTAGACGGTGGCTATGAGACTGGAGAGCACAATGGAAGAAGAGAATTGGATTTTTTTTTCATACGTTATCAAGCATGCATGCTATCAAGATGACATCGCTGATGATGTCAAACCTCGATCACCCGGCCAAAGTAGTGGTTAACAGGTTTCCCTTCCACCAAAGCTCAGGCCCTCTGGACCATCAATAAACTTCTGGTTGTCTTTGGAATGAAACCAGTGTATTCAGCCCAGAATCAATGTATGGGAAGTTACGCTACAACATCATGTAAGGCAGAAACACCTACATAAGTAATTTGGAATTCTTTAGTATGGGAAATTTTCCATTTTCTATTTATCAAGTCAATTATTTTTTATCAGTAGGGACTCAGGAATACTTACTTTGTCCTTTGAGTTTTACGGCAAACATAATGCAATATTTATTTAGTGTAGTTTAGTTTGTTTTATTTACTTTTACTCAGCAAGATTCATTTATTTGCATACTAATTGCAACTAGTATTTTTTAGTGAGCTCCTTGCATTTACATTCTATATGCACATTTATATTTGAAAGGTAAAGAATCGGTGTAATAGTAAAAATAGGAAAAAATACAGTAAATATGTAAAAGCAAGATTAAATTTTGGAAGGTAGAATGGACTCAATGAGATTGCTGCAAGAGGTTGTATTCCCTCAATCAGGGACAGGAATATCAAAGAAACTGTATTAACCAGGATTGAAAGGTCATCATAAGACCTATCATGCTTTTGAGCCTTTCCTTAATATTTTATTGAACTACCACTTTGCACTAAGCAAGCCCCTTTGATGAACTTTCCCGTGAGCACTAGGAGGCGATCCCTACCACCACAAGTCTCAAACTCTTCTAGTGCTGTGCATCGCCTCCCAACTGCAGAGTACATCATTGATCCAAATTACTACGGCATTTGAAATATTTTCTTCCTCTTTAAATGGTTCTTTCATTTTTCTCTTTGTGCTTTCAAAATTTCTCATTTTTATTTAACCTCAGCCACCATATCATCTTATTCTGGTTGGGGACACAGAGCTGCTTCCACAAATTTAACAGGAAGCCCTGATGGCTGATCCTTGAGAAAGTGGTTCAAATTCAAGAGTTTTATGTCGTGAGGACTGAGTTCACACTTGTGCCTGCTGAAGGATGCTGGAAGCTGTCTGAAGATTCTCTCCGGGAGGTACTTTACTAAATTGTTTCCAACCAAGAGCACTATGAACAACTGATTTGAGTTTCTTTGTCCTTCTGGAGAAAAAGATTTCAAAAGACTATACTAAATGTCATTCCTGATAAAATGTTGAAATTGTATTCTTTTGAAATCAGGAATAAGACAAGGATGACACTATCCCCATTTCTATTCAGCATTAATTTTTTAAAATTACTTATGCATTTTGTATAGGGTGTCAAGATGCAGCTCAGACTCAGTGATCCTCTTGTTTCAGCATCCTCAGTGGTGGCAGGATTGGGGGACAGCATGCCATGTGGTACCAGGGACTGAACCACAGTCCTTGAGCTTGCCAGGCTGGTGCTTAGACCACTAAACTATCTCCTTGACTCTATTCAACATTTTTTTGAAGTTTTTTTACCTTAAAATTATCACAGTGTGACTTTCAAAATAATATAGGGGAAAATATTTATGGAACTCCCAACCTGCAAGATGTCAGATATGCCAAGGGCATTTTTCCCAAAGTTAAAGAATGAATTCTAATGAACAAAGGAGGGCAAGAGTAGGAAAATTTACTGGGGAATAGAAATGGGGAATAGGAGGACCTTCTGAGAAGCAGGAGGGTCCTGCATGGTTTTCCCAGTTTAATTGTTTTAGCGTGAGCTCTGTGAGCTCTTGCAGTTTGCCTTCATGTCCCTTTGCTGTTTTTTTTATTTGGTGTGTGTGTGTGTGTGTGTGTGTGTGTGTGTATGTGTATGTGTGTGTGTGCATGTGTGTGTATCTTTACTTTCTGGTGCTACAGGATGTTCCAGGCTCAGTTTTCATGTTTGTTGTCCTAGCCCTAGGAACAGCCAATTTCCCAAGGTGACTTGACTTCTTTGGTAAAAGAATGATTTTGGAAACTCAGATCTGGGCGCTAAGTGTTCACACAGGTACTAGAGAGTCTTGTTTGCAGGGCCTCTCATCGGATAGATTTCAGATAAGCCATGCATATGCATGTATGGCCACATAATTATTTCTTTATTTGTGTTAAGGTAACAACATTCATGCTGATGTCTTCCTCTCATCCAGTGTCACACAATGACTCCTGACCTTCTATTATTGTTTGAGCTGTTTGTTCATTCACTCATTTTCTTATTCAACGTATTAGTTGTGCAGTGTCTGCTGTCCTGGGCCATGAACCCCTCATGAGGAGTAGAGAATGTGGGGGCCATATCCACTTTTGTAGGGCTTAGAATTCACTTTGCAACTTACATACTTAATTCCTTGATAATACCAAGGTACACACCACTCCCCATGGCCTAGTCTCATACTTTTCTGTTTTTTCCCTACCACACTGGATTCTCTGGCTTCCAAGACTGTGCTATCTACTCCTGACCATCCATTTCTCTTATTCCTCTCACTTTTCTTCTCTTGGCACTTTATCCTCTTAGTTATTTCACCTTTCATTAAAACACTTCAGCAGAAAAGTGGCTGGGATTTCTGGAAGGTTCCTTGGATTTCTGTATACTATGTTTAGTAAATACTTTAATTCTTTTAAGTTCAATCCAATACTTTTCACCCTTTGAGGGAAATTAGTTTTATATCCGTGTGTGTTGGAAATTTTTCTTGTTTATTACGTCAAAGTTTTATTTGGAACCCAAAGTCATACCAGCCTATAATGCAGACACGGCAATATTTTCTCCTATTTTGTTTCCTGAAGGAATTTGAGTCAACTGAAATTATAAGTTCTTACATTGGAATTGATAAATTGCAAAGACTGATAATTTTGTTCTTCTTTTTAAAAATAATTGTACCAAAAAGCTTATTTGAAATGGGCAGGTTGACTGGGTATGGAAGAAACCAGCTCTGCAAAGCTAAGTTGGGCTGAGTGAAGAGAAAAAGTCCAAAGTCCAAAGTAAAAGGACACTCTGTGTTTAAGAAACGTGCCACAGGCTAGTGTGGAAGCTCATGCACGACAGCTGGTAATTATTTTTATCGTTAAAATGTAGCCAGTTGGTGAATTAATTTTCTTAGTGGTTCTACCACTACTCAGGTATGCTTTTCAAAGTTGTTTTTCATTTTTCCTGTTTTAAAATTAGTGATATAAAGTGGTTACAATATTCTTCCATTGTATCTTTATAATTGGAATTTTGTAATTGTACATCATTTATTTATTTATTTATTTAGCCTGCTCAGCCCACCCTGAGGGTGGAGTTGGCACTGCATGTGGTGCTGGGGATCTAACCGTGGACCCCTGTACCTGTCTAAGCTTGCCTAAGTAGGTGCTTTAGACCGCTGAGCTGTCTCACCAGCCCTATATCCTTTATTTTGAAGGTTATTATATTTGCCTTATGTCTTTTTTCTTGAGAAATCTTTCTAGAAGTTTGTCAATTGCATCAGTTTTTCTAGTAACAAGTTTGGGTTTGTTTGATACTATTATTATGTGCTTGTTTACTGTTGTATTTTTTTTTGCTCTCCTTGTGATTCTTTTTTTTTTTTTTTTGGTATGAATTTAGGACAAGGCCTACAGGGTGTACAGGGTCTCACCACATGGATCAGACTCATAGTGTTCTCCTGTTTTCAGCCTCCCAGGCACTGGCACTACAGGTGCACACCACCACACCCAGTCTCAATTGCTGTCTTGGTGTGCCCCGGGGGCAGGGCAGGCACTGCATGCTGGGGCTCGAACTCTAGACCCTGTACTCTGCCAAAGCAGGGGCTTTAATCTGCTAAACTATCTGGCCGGCCCTCTCCTTATAATATGATCATTCTATTATTAGTTCTTAAATCTATTTCTTAGATTTTATTCTGTACTTAAATATATGAAGTTGGACATTTAGGATGTTAATTTTAGGCTACCAGAATTATGATCAAATCAATTTCTTTTCTTCGTGCATTGCATAATATCAGCTATTTTATTGTAACAACACAGAATAGACTAAGATACCTTTTTCATTTTGGTTCTTGCAATAGAACCCAGGGCCTTGTGCTTTCCAGGCAGGTGCTGTTGTTCCTGAGCTATATACCTGGCCCCTAGGACATCTTTTTTCAGAAAGGAAAAATCAACTTTGTCTTCATTGAGAACACCTTCTATGGTTGTTATCTCATTCTGCTTTCATATTTATTCATAGTGTGGAATAACAGATAATTCCTATATTTGATCTTTTGTCAAACTTTGTTTAAAAAGTACCTGGCTTTTCCCAATGTGTTACATTCCCAGTGTCTACTGGTGCAAAGACACGCTAGTGGAAAAACATCCCTTTTGCAAATATTCTACTTATAAAGTACAACTGTAATAATAATTGTATATACTTAATAAGCTTTTGTTAACAGACAAGAAAAGGAAGAAAGGTGGATATTTTCCATTGTCCCAAGTTAAAATTCAGACTGTCCCTAGTTTTAAATGAAGAGAATATTTTTCACTTTGTGTACCTTTGGTTTTCACTGGAGATCTACAATAGGATTTGACTGAAAAGAGAACATATACTTTACACCACTGAGCCATCACCGATTGGAATTTGTGTTGCTCAAACTTTGCTTTAAAGAAATTCAGGAGTGGTACACATTTAGAAGACCAAGATGAGAGACATCCAACCATGGATTTTGTAGTGCACATTGCTATCCTCAATGTAGTTCCTCAGATCGCAGACAGCAGCATGCAGAGTTCGTCAAGGTGAACATTTTAAACATTAATTATTATTTTTAAAAATGATGGAAATTATGAGTACAATCATCTCAGCCATCCTGTATACATACTTGTATGTACTATTCTTAATGTCTTATCATTTATTATACTCTCTAAAATAAATTACAATAAAAAAGACAAGGAAAAAATTAAGATTTCTTGAAAGCACATGCCAATATTCTATTTCCCAATCTTGTATAACTATATCTGTTAATCTGAGCAACAGATTTGATGATAAAAACTGTTAATATAATAGCCATTATTAATTATCTATTCCTGTTTTGAAAATCTATAATATATGCGTTGCTGTGTTATGCTGTTGTCTTTTTTTCTATTTGTTTTTGCTGTTTAGAATAAAACAAAATTAATCACACACAAAAATAAAATTTCAGAATGTTCAGTTCAGCTAAAGTATCCAAACTAGAACGCTGTGGCTGTGAAATCCAGACCAGCCCCTCCTCTGCAGGCACTGTCACCTTGATTCTGATTAAAATCATGATTGTGATATGAGACACTTTCTTTGTTTTGGGGTGAGTACAGCCACCAAAATGGGGACAAAACTACTGGCCATTTCACAATTATTCCTACATCTATTATAAAAAATAAAATGTCACCATGGTCTGAAAACAAAATGTAAAAAGTTTTGGCAAAAATTAGTATTATCAGTGTTTTGCTTGTAGAAACATCAATCAATTTTAGCTATGACAATTTTCATTTTTATTCCTATTGCTGTCCTTGAGACAGACTTCATCAGCAACTCATCACCTGTTTGCACTGCCATGTAAAACAGTCCCAGCTGTGTCTTTTATTACTTCATTGCAGCCTTTAATCCCTCTGCTTCATCATCTCCCATACTAGATGGAAATCTTCTTTATTCTAGCTCATTTTCTGACCTCTAATGGCTCGCTGGAAACTCTATCTTTTCACTTTCTCTGTGTCAGGAAATGAGAAGGGATGGATTTTTACAAAGCTTCCAAATTGAAACTGGAGGGAATTTCACTTAGAAGCAATATTTATATGACGGCGAACAAAGTATGCAAGCAACAGTGAGGTCTATGAGAGCCTCTCCGTGGTGGGATGGTAAGCGATCGAGGAAAGGACAGAGTGAAACTGTCCTCTGGTTCAGAAAGTCATTATCAGATTCTTGCAGTTCTAGAAAAGCACTGGACACAATTTGGATGAAGAGAGAGAATGGGAACAAAACCTCAAAGAGGAAATGGCTATGGTGTGTGTGTGTGTGTGTGTGTGTGTGTGTGTGTGTGTGTGTGTGTGTGTAGTGTTGGTTATTTGGTCAGAAGATTGGCAGGCTAAGACTCACCAATGGGATAAAGTGAAGACAAGAGAGTATAAAGTTGACTAGATTGTTACATTACAGAGGTTCCCCCTTGGAACTCTTCAGGAATACGCATCACAATGGGTTGGACGGTGTCCGGTTGGTCTAAGCTCCATAGTTAGGTTCAGTCCTGACCCACTGATAAGCCAGTAGATGCTTATCTTTCTGGCTCTGGACTCAGTTTGCACGCAGTGTACCACAGCAGCTGCTTGTCTGGCTCCTCTGTTCTGAGGCCTGCTTCCACGCTCTTCCTACTCTTTGGATTTTTCTCTTGTTTCTCTGATCTTGAGTTTTTATATTGTCGAAAAGTTAGGAAATTCCTGTTATGCTGTGATTCACCCCTTCCCTCCTGCCTTCAGCCTGTCTTGTATTTTACCCTGGTCTCTTTTCTCTCTCTATACACTGGGGGTTTCTCATGAAAGCTAGCTCCTGTCACTGATGCCAGAACTCTTTTCATAGATTTCTTTTATGGGAATACTCCCTGTCCATGGTGAGGACTGTCCCGATAACTACCCTGCCACTGAGGGTGGTCACATCTCTCTTGCCCATCTATTTCTGCTCTGTCTGTTGCTTATGTGATGTTGAATACCTGGATAAGCTTTTGTTTGGTTACTCTTAATAGAAGACTCTTTATTAACTCCTCGTTGCCTACGGTGTGGAATCCTAGTTCCTAAGATCAGGAATTTCTAAGTTTTGAAGGACGTATATCACTTCATTCATATTAATTTATGCTTAGGGCTTAAAACATAGAAGGCACTCATGAAATCTTTGTGAAGAGATAGATTGCATAAGTTTTCTAAACCATTTTTCTTAATAATCTAGTTTGATTCTATCGCTTGCTGCCCTTCACAGCACACTACGTTACCTTTAAACATGCCTTAGCTTTTGCCATCCTCCTTGTTTGCAGTCTCATGCTTTGCCATTACTTCCATGTCTGTGCCCACAGTGATCCATTATAGAAATAGGTGAAGCTTTGCCTCCATTAAGAAATGTTCACCAACTAATCTGGCCCGAAGTAGCAACTTCACTTTCCTGTAGTTGCTTCCCTGTCTCAATTCGATACGTAGTTAAGGACAGTCTCTTCTAACTGTCCTCTTCTTTCTCTTTGGGTTCCTCAGTGCCCAGGTCAGTGCTAGGCACACAACAAAGCTCCAAGCCACTGTTCAGTGGCTGCTGTGGGCTTGCATCCAAACACAGAAAAGGCTCTGTTCTTTGATGTCTGTTTTACTTGGCAGGTTCTGTTCACAGTAGGGACGGGAGGATTTGGAGATCCCTGAGTTCAAATCCCAGCTATCACTGTCTGACCTGGGCCAAGCCAGTTAACTTTTGTTAGCTTCAGTCACCTTATAAATGATAATCAAGTAATAATAAGTGCCCTAAAGTGAAGTTCAGAGAAGGAGATGTGATAATATATTTGAATAAGAGTCTTAAACCGTACTTGGTAAATATTAGTTAGCGTTAGAAATGCAATAATAAAACATGTTTGAATGAATGTGTCAAAGAATTCCTCATTCCATATGTGGTATTCAGATGAGGAGGCTCTGCAGTTTATGACAAAATAGCTTGACAGAAAACCCACAAAATATCAGCCTCTTCATCTGTGTTTTCTGTTTGCTTTTTAAAGCTCCTTTGTAGCATGATGGCTTTAGAAATTTTTCTCTTCACTGTAGCAAACTCAGAAACTTAGAAAATCAGAGTTTCCCAGCTTTTCTCACAAGGGGAATAAACATCTGAGGCATAGTTTGCCTCGTTTCTCTGTTGTGTCCGCATGTGGGTCACTCTGCAGGTCTCCTGAGTGAGCTTCCCCACCTCCGAGAAGAGGCTGTTTGTGACTCTGCTGTGCTCACCCCTCCTGAGTCCTTCCCGGCTGCGCTATGTAGGTTAACGGGGCAGGCTAACTTGCGGGGATGGCCTCCCAGCAGCCCTCTAGAGACCTTCTGTGCCTGTTCTTCCCGGTTGCCCTTCCTAGGGCAGGAATTCCAAGTGGGAAGGGCCCCTATGTTGGTGACACCAACTGCTGAGCTGCAAATGATAACTTATTCTGGTGTGGTGTTGACAGAGGAGAAAGGCTGTGAGAGGCATGTTCCCTCATAGCAGGTGGTGACGCCAGTTCAAGGAGAAGTATCTGGACAATTTTGGACAACAGCACAAGCCTAGTTTAGGATGTTTTTCACCATGGCCTTTATTATTGTCAGCTCTGCGAACAGGGAGGGACTTGGCAGAAAGGGCCTTCAAGGCAAACTTCTCTACTTTTCTACGCAGTGTCTCTGATAATCAACCACTGTGATGTTTTACTTTTTGTTTCCCTTATCTGTCAACTGTATTGGAGGGTGTGAATGGCTGTGTGCAAATTATTTATATTTTATCCCAGTGATTTAAATTCTGAGTTACAAAGAAAAAGGACATCAGGTTATCCTTCATTAGAGTATGTTTATTGTAGATTTTAAAAAAAATAATAGGATGTAAATTAATAATGATACACTGTCATAAGAATTGCTGTACATTTTAATATGGTATTACAAAGGAGTCTCAAATTACATGAAACTGTCCAAAGCATATAAGGAAGCAAGTTACTAAGATAGTTGTGAAGTTTGGTGTCAGGCTTATACGCATGTGTGAGGCACGATGGCTGGTAAGCCACAAGCACATCCCTAAAAGTTAGACCACCTAGGTTCAAGTTTCAGTTCCGCCATAGAATATGTATGTGCACTTAGGTGACTCTGCCTCTCTGTGCCCATTTCCTTAAACATTAAGTGGAGAAAGTTATTTTGCCAATCTCATGTAGCGTAGATATTAGCTCTTCTTGTGATAATTATATATGCATAGATAAAAGTGGTACTAGTAAATTGAGATTATTTGTGAATCGTGAGATTTGAATTGTTCAACTTTTCTTCACTGTATACATTTATATTTGTAAAGCTACAATAAATCGATAATAGTTAAGCTTAATAGTGAAAGTTACTCTTAGTACTTCTTTGTTATCATGAAAACTTTTTCTTAGTT
>NW_004524925.1:500002-501603 GCF_000260255.1 Octodon degus
GTGTGTGTGGCCAGCTCAGCCCAGCAGGGGGCGGGGCTGGCTGGCATGTGGTGCTGGGGGATTGAACCGTGGTCCCTGTGCTTTGCTAAGCTTGTTCTGAGTAGGTGCTTTAGACCACTGAGCCATCTCTCCAGCCCCCAACAAAGTTTCTAAGTGAATAGAAGGAAAGAACATAAAGGAAAAGAAACTATTTGAACCTAGACATTAGGAAAAAAAGAAAGATTGTAAGAAAAGACTCATTAAAAAAATTAGAGGGTCAGTCAAATAGCTCAGCAGATTAAAGCACCTGCAAGCAGGCACAGGTGCCGGGGTTCAATCCGTGGGCCTGCCGTGCTGGCCCCACCCCTGGAGCTTGCTGAGATGGCATTTGAGACTGGGTGTGGTGGCACATGCCTGCAAGCACTTGGGAAGCTGTAAACAGGGGAGTCACTCTAAGTCTGATCTAGTAGTGAGACCCTGAACACCCTGTAACCCCTCCCTTAAAATGTAAAAAAAAAAAAAAAATTTAGAGCCCATGCACAAGTCAATCAACAGAACAAATGTAAGTTACTGCTTCTGAAGGTGGTGGGTATAGGCTGCTTTCTAGGACTCTGGTTCTGAGTGAATCCACTTGGGGCTTCTGTGATTTCTCTTATATGAGTTAACTCTCTGTAACTTTGCCCATACAAATAACAGCCTCTTTGACTCTTGTTTTCAGTTCTGCACTATAAATTCAGTAAAACCATTCCTTGTCTTTTAGGCTGCAACTGTGCTTTTCTTTTACTTTTGTATGTAGAGACACCTTCCTTAATAACCACCCTCCCCACCTCCACCCCCCTGCTGGCTACATTATTTAAGGATCTATTTTTGTTGGCAATCAGGCGCCACTATCTGCCAATCATCTATATTTTATTTATTATTATCATTTTTTTCCTATATTTTAGGAAAGGGTCTACAGGGTGTTCAGGGTCTCACTACCAGATCAGACTCGTAGTGATCTGCCTGTTTACAGCCTCCCAAGAGCTGGGATTACAGGCACGTGCAGTCTCAATTGCTGGCCTCAGGGGCGGGGCCGGCACAACAGGCCCAAGGATCAAATCCCTGGCCCTGTACCAGCTTATAGGCAGTCATCTGTATTTTAAAACTTCTATGATTATTTTTCATAAGGGTAGGCACTTTGCTTGAGCCAGCTGTCTTAATCCTTTAGAGCATGGCCATTTTTCCTGACTACACTTTTGGGTAATAATCATTACTAATTTATCCCACTAATTAAATTCTTCATTTTATTTCGATTGTGTTTTTGTTTTTCTTACTTTTTTAAAATCTAGGGTTTTTTAAAAAATCCCTTTATGCTTTATTTTTTTGTCTTGTCAGAGGTGAATAATCAATTGGCATCTAATTACTATAGGTGTTTGAATTCAACTAAACAATCTAACACTCTCTAGCAGTCTATAATATTAGTGGGTTATCTTCAGAAGTTATTGACTTGAGCCTTTTACAGCTCATCGTATTAATATAGTTTTACTTTATATACCTCATTTTTATACTTTTCTGCTGGATGGTTAAGACCAAGATATAGCAAGACCTATATACCAAGAAATGTAACTTTTGTATCTGATAAG
>NW_004524925.1:506180-526997 GCF_000260255.1 Octodon degus
TTTGTACCTATGTTGTTTATTTATTATTTCTTGCCTATATCTTATAATATGAGAAACTACTTTGGCAGTAACAATACACAATGTACTAACCATTGTTACTCTCCTAAAATCTTGTTTTGAGATTTTGTACCATTCTTTTTATTTTTTTTCTTTAAAATAAAAATAACTGATGTCAAAAATAAATAAATAAATAAATAAATAAATAAATAAATAAAAGAAAGTAACTTGAGGTCAGTTTGTTACTAGATGTGGTTTATTTTTTTGTTTTTGGTGTCAAGGTTTGAACCCAGGGCTTCCAGCTTGCTAGGCAAGCATTCTACCACTGAGTTAAATCCCCAGCCCTTATTATTAAAATATTAAAATGACAAATATTGGCTTTATTTTCTTGCAAGGAAGATTCTTTAGATTATATAAGAAGAATTCACACAAAGAAATTAATTTGACATTCAAAAAATTCTATCAGGTCATTTTTTTTTTTTTTCAGATTTGAAACCTGTTGAACTCTAAATATTTATTTGGAGATGGCATTGCTAGACTATTGCCCTTTAGTATGAACAGAGTCTCACTTTTTTGTTTTTGCTTTTGTTAGACTAACACTATTAATTTATAAAGATTCAAACAGACAAATGCAAAGGGGGGGGTCTGATAGAAAACTGAAATATCCAAGATGTGAGCTATTTCTTAATAAAAACAAATTCCACACAGACTGCCCTGAAAGCCATGAAAGAGGATGAGTCTCAGAGACCACATTAAAAGAAAAGGGGAAATAAGTCTTATTATTGCCTTAATTGTATTTCTTCCCTTCCCTCCCCACCTTTCCTTCCTTTCTCTTTACTTCTTTTCATTTCTCCCTTCCTTTCCCCTCCACTTTGTTCCCTCCCTTCTTTTCCTTTACCTTTATTTCCTCATTGTTTTATACATTCAACAAAAATTTTGACCTCTGCCTTTTTTAGATATTATAGTAAACTTGAGATCAAAAAAAGTTATGTAGAGCTGGGTAGATAGCTCAGTAGAATAAGTGCCTGCCTGGCAAGCACAAGGTCCTGAGTTCAATCCCTGGTACCACAAAAAAAAAAAAAGTAAAATAGCTTCCATACTTTCAGGAAAGGAGTGTCTGATGGTGACAATCACTAACTCAACAGGGAACCACACTGCAATGTGGTCAGAGCAAGAGGACCAGTAATTAAGCTGATGTGTGATGCGATGGTTGATCGTAAGGGACGTGGAGAGTGGCTTCCCAGGAGATAAGACACTGGCTGAGCACTACAGGAATTGGAAGAAGAGGAGGAGGGGAAGAGGGAACAGCACATATGTGTGAGACAATAGTTTGAGAAGTTGTAAGGAGATTCACAGGGTAGAGACTTCATATAACTCAAGGAGCAGAAACAAAGGTGGAAAGGAGCCGGAGCATAGTGGGCTTGGGAAGCTGAGTGTGGTAGCTACTATAACAAAATGTCCGAGATAATCAAAATATAAAATAGGAAGGTTTAACTTGGTTCATGGTTTAAAAAGATTCAGTTCATTGTTCATTGGTACTATTGCTCTGGGGAAAACCAGCCCTTTATGGCCTGGAACATATGTGAGAGCTGAGCTACTCATCTCACTGATGGGGAGCAGAGGAAAGCATAGAAAAGGTCAAGTTCCCATAATCCCCTTGGGGGACTCTCCCTCCAAGTCCCACCTCTTAGCTTCTTTTATCTCTCAACTGTACATGCTGGGAAACAACCTTTTAACACAAGGACTTCGGAGAACATTCCAGAACCAAATCGTAGCAACAAGCATTTATTTCTACTCTGCAAATGTGGAAATCTATAAGGAGATGCTATCCTTGAAAATCATGGAGAATAACTGATTTGGACATAATCATTTTTTTATGTTAGTTTCCCTGTGTTTGAGTATGTGACATTTGTTAGGTGCATGAGCTGACTGCACCAAAGCCCGCCTTTTCTGGCCACTGTAGCAATGGGAATGCTTCCAGGGTACCTAGAACAGTACCTGTGTTTATAGGTATGGCAAGATGGGTGGGCCAAAACAATTACTCCTTGGAAAAACAACAGGACTGTTGGGATTCAATTAAGGTTTGGAATTAAATCTTAGTTCTGTTCTTCTTGGCTTTGTGGTCTGGACACATCCCTTGACTTCTCTGGGTCTTGGTTTTGCTCTTACACAGTAATTTGGGGTTAATCTTATCAACCTCACCCAATTAAACACTAAGGATAATGCTTGTCCTAAAGTCTCAAGTCTTCTATTCTTTTTTGTCCTTGCAATCTGCCTTTCTCTGCTTCTTTGTTTCTGTTTTGAGGTGCCACAGGTCTTGTAGCCAGCCCTGTCCTTCATGAAGAAGGACACCCTGAGGTGGGCAAGGCCATCTGTTGGTGGAAGCAGGAGTGATACACAGAACATAAACAACATCTGCGGGTTCCATGTGTGCCTGGGCGGTGGGGAGAGACGCTGGCAGGACCATGGCGAGTGAGTGAGAGCCAGAGAGTGCACATAGCACCACTGGAGCACGACCTTGCTGCGACACCCACTGAGCTGCTGCTGGAAGGCCTTCGCAGGTGTAGACCACATTCAAGGCTTAAATCAGGGAAAAGTATTACCACATGCTTCCCACATAGAGACGAAAGCAGAGGGGGCTGCTGCTTCAAGGCAGGCTGGGGTGGGGGCAGTGGAAGGGAGGAACCAGGGGAGGAAGGAGGGAAAACAGAAGAGTTGCCAATATAAAGAATTCATTAGAGAAAAGTCATGTTGTGACCTGCAAGATGAAGATGAGTGAAAATTCTTGTATGATTTAATATTCTGTGGAAATATTCCAAACCATATGCTCTCCAAACAGGCAGTGGTCTTTTACATTTAATACAGGGAAGTCCTACTGCCTGTTCCTCTGTAGGCTACTTACTAGGACTGAGCCTCATTATAACAGACTAGAGTGCTGTAGATGGTGGAGGTTGAGTCAGACGCTGCAGTTACAGAAGCCTGGACCTTGTGAGAGAGCTGGGACCCTGGATAACTGCCCCTGGGGAAGGGATGCATCCTCGCAGAGCCACGCGAGCCATGTGGGGCCTTTCCTCTAGAGCTAGAAGTGCCACCAGTCCGTAGTAGTTTCTGTACCTGTCCCAAGTAGTTTGGACTAATTGCATAGTTTTCAAACTTTTTTAAAAAAGATACTGTTTAATAAAAGCTTTTTTTTTTGTTTGAAGCAATGACAACACTTTGAAAAACAAAAAGCAAAGAAGTGCTCCATAACCTAATACATGAACAAACATATCTGCTCTGGTTAGAGATTACGATGGGGTCCTATAGCCCTGCCTGTTAGCTTTTTCTCCTTATGCGAATAAGCTCCTGAAAAAACAGTGTGAAAATTATAGCTGTGGTTGGACTTCTTCAATTTGGACATGGCAATGAAGGTGCTACAGATTAAGAGAAATGTCCATATGCCCCTGATGAGGTAAGGGCCAGGTAAGAATTGAAACTACGTTCTTCTGATGCTTACCTTAAATTGCTAGTTTTGATTTTAGGGTAGGGGTGGTTAAGGTGACTATATGTCCAATCAACCCAGAGATACAGACAGTGGTAGAGTCTGAAGGACCTGCTGATGTCTCATCTGTAGACACCCGAGAAGAGCCTGCACACCTGGTCATCACGGGGGACAAATTGTACATCTGTTGAACTGAAATGAAATGCCGTGGTTTTAGGCAAGAATTCCTGGAAATCCACGGTCCCTTGAGACTTACACTTTCCTTATGTCAAAGAAACTTGAACTCTGAGGATCTGCCTACTCCTTGAAATGCTCTATCTGCCTGAAAAACCACCCTGGGATCCAGACTTGGGCAGAGAAAATGCCAATTGCTATTTTATTATTTAGACATCCAATTTATAGTAACTGCACCACTTTGGAAGTGCGGTCAGAGGACTACAATTAAGCTTTCTTGAGATTTGTTTATGCCAAGCTGTGAATCTTCTTTCTCATCAAAAATCAATTTGTTTAATTTGTTTAGCACATGAATATTTTTGATATTTTAAAAGTTCTCATTTCAAGATTCTTGCTGAGTTTCTGATTTTCCCAAGCCATTTAGAGGCAGTTCTTTTCATTCCACTGAAGCCTACTGGATTTCATGACTATGTTGTTTCCTCAGCCATCTAGAGGAGTGGGCATCTGCTGAAATCATCATGAGTGTAACAGAGACAGTGAGGCTCACTGAAGATGCCATCTGCCTTTTCACGTTTGTCAAAATCATTGCTCTTAGCTGGGACCATGAGCTCGCTCTTACCAATGAAACCTGAGCTGAGATGCTAAAAAGCCCATGTGCAAATCTGTATGCTCCCCTTCCCTGTCACTAGCACTTTCCAGATGTGGGGCCCCTTATTGGTCTGGGGTCCTCAGCAACTTTCGTAAGTGGAATGCCCTCCTCACAGACCTGTGTGAGACTATCTGTTATTTTAAGTCATAGAGCTCTTAGAGTTAACTTGTTACACAGCCTAACCTACATAATCATGACTGATACAGACCATTTAGACTTCAAGCAAGAAAGACCTGAAGTCCCACTGTGTCAAGAGCTACACTGAAGGGTTCTTCTTAGGATCAGGCACTCCCAAAGCTTTAGGCGCCTGTGTGTTGGAGCTAACTCCATTCATCCTGGAACCCCTGTACATCCTTCTGTAAGGTTGTATTGCCCTTGGTAATGTGTCGTAGGTGAAGGTGGAAGTATTTACAACCAAAACTGGCAAATGCTATGGAACATAGAATTTCTCCTGCCAAACTACTTGTATTATGCAAAACAAAAGCCAGCACACCAATGGTTTTACGTCTTTTCAGAGAGGCTGAAGGTTGGGACAGAAAATAAGACAGTCGAGTTCTCAGTGGAGGATCTCATATGGTCCTCACTTGTTTCACACTTTCTATTTGTGGCGATTTAACGTGTTAGGTGGGCTTTTCCCCGAATAGTAAAATAGGTGGTCAAAATAAGTTTAATTTAGAAAAAATATTTTCTATGTATCTCTTTCCTCATTTTTAACATTATCTTTCTTTATGAAAACAGAACTAATGGATTGCAATTCGATATTTTGGAAATTTGATATTAAATTTTAAAGCTTAATGAATTATCATTTTATTTAGCTCCTTTGCTTGAGGACTGCAAAGATGAAAATTCTTTCACATAATACTTATCGCTTCACAGACAAAATCTTCTACTACCTGGAAGAAACTCCACACCTTGTCCCCATCCTCATGAAAATCCCTATTTGTTTTTTCTTTCAGTGACTCTCACAGAGGTCTTGACTCTGTAGTTACAGAGGAAAAGTGACGAGAAGTGGCCAGTGGTTTCTGTTCTGTCCTCTCCAGAAGTTGCTGGAAAGGTTCTGCTTAGCTAAGTAGAATCACAAAGTAGAAAACACTCCTTTTCGTAGTTGAATCTCTGCTTATTCTTGTTGTAGTTCCCCTGCTGTTTCAACTGTGAAATGTGGTGACTGTGTGCCGGAGCAGGCTAACATAATGACTTAAGAAAGATATCTTATGAAAACTTGATATATATTTCATTTTACAAGGAGTTATAAAATAACTTTGATTGACATTTTACATTGTTTGGCTTGAATTTTAAATGTCATTGGTGCATAGCTTATGTTTCATTACACTGACAACTGATACAAGCTAAAAATAAGATACCGGGATGCCTTTTCTGCTTGTGTAATTCTGAGAAACAGCCTTGCTTTGCCTTTCTTGACCTCAATTTCTTCCTTTGTAAAATGAAGGCTTTAGCATCATGATTCATGGGTCTCTTCCCAGGTCAAACCTCACTGATTCTGCAAGGGTGTCTTCTCTGACTCTCACAGGGCTGCAGCTGTATTCATTTTGCATGTATGCTCAACATAGTAACTGGCTACAGGACTGGCAAATAGGGATGATGTGAGGTCCCCGTCCTCATAAGACTCATACTTAAATGGGGAAGACACATAAAAAGCAGTTACAATGCAAAAAATAAAATAAAGGTAATTTAGGGTTGGATACAGTTGGAGGACTTGGGAGACATGCCTGACTTGTTTTTGGCAATGAAAAGAGTAAAGATCAGAGAAGAAAGTGATGTCAAGCAGATGTAGAGCTGCGACCAGCGGAAGCAAGAGAGATAGCACTGCTCGCCTTTCTCCTAGGCCCACCTCGCTCATCTGATAGTGGCAGGAAAGTGAGGCTAGCTACAGCAACAGACAGATGCTGTTCCTAGGCAAAGCGAACACAGTAGGTAAGGCACAGTCACAGGAAACTGAAAGTACTTTCCTATGTCTGGATTGTGATGTGCAGTTAAGGTTGTAGGTATGAAAGCCAGAGTCGTAAGGAGGCCCTAGCTTGTGAAGTGCATTGTAAAATATGCTAAAGTGTTTGACCTTCTTCTCAGGTAACTTAAGAAAATTTTTTTTTAAAGTTAATAAGATGAGTAGACACGCTTTTGAGAATATTCCCTTCTGGCAGTTATACAAAGGTAGGGATAAGAAATTAGGCAAAACAAAGCAACAAAACAAAACAAAACAGAAAACCCTCAGAAGCAGAAAAACAATTTGGATGGTGATTGAGGTGGGGTTAGGGGGAAATGAAGCAGACACCTTCTAGAAGTGGGTAAGGCTTCCGGCTGCCTGGCCTGACAACTAATGTAACAAACTGGAAGGCAAGAGAGAAGAACAAAACTTCTGCCTTGAGAAAGTGAGTGGAAAGTGGTATCAGTGATCAGAATACGTGCCACACCAGGATGCACAGGGTGTAGGAGCAAAGGCAATGAGTCTAGTCTTTGGAAGCTGGAGTCTGTTCAAGAGATGTTTGTAGAGGTGCTGACACGAGGAGGCACTCACCAGAGAGATCCACTTATAGATGGGGACTTGTCTGTTATGACAGCAGTGGGTGTGGATGAAACTGCCCAGGGAGGGAAGTAACAAAAGAAAGCTTCAAGGTATTAGGAAGCCCTTCCATGCTCAGTGGGACAGCTGCAAAACAGAGCACAGATCCTCAACCAGCACTGTGGCAGGGCACGTACAAGTATAAGGAGGGCAGTAGGACTAGGCATACCCGGGCCACTTACTGTGTAAACCGTTGTGTCATTGTGCTTTTATCGCAATGGGTTTCCAAAAGCCCTTGAAGAATTTGGGTTAGTTTATTGCTGCGAAGACTGCTTGCTTCAGCGGGTGATTGTGCACTGCTGGCTGCCGGGAGGCAGCGCACAGGGCTTCGCCTCCTGGTTTTGGAGCGTACACCACTACTCATGTTGGAGGGCGGGAGGGAGGGGGGGATGCAGGCTAGATTTACATTTCTCTTTCAAGTCACTAAGGCAAGAAATTAGTGACTTTTTGGATGCCCTTATCTAAACGCTCACACTTGAGAGAAAATTGCCTTCCCCAGGAAATAAGTGATAAATCTCTCTCCCCAGTGGAAGTCCCTCACATCCTGAAACAGCCACTGCGAACTGAAAAGGAGAACAGAATCCAACATTCCTCCCCTCCACCCAACCCTCTTTCTCCACACATGTGTCCTTATCGGGCTACAGAGAGCCCCCCGTATGCAGACACCTCCAATTTAGGTAGGACTCCTCTGAAAACAATGGCCGTGACGGTATGACCGTGGCAAACCGCCCAGGGTGAGAAAATGTTCCGCCGGGGTCGCAGTCAGAGAGGCTCAGCTTGGAAGGCAGTTCGCATGAGCAAAGCAAGGCTGGCCTGCAGAATCGCGGCCAACATTTACTGCCGAGAAGAAGGAGCCAGTGAGGCTGTAGAGGGGCAGACCAAGGTGATGCTTGGATACTCACCTTTCCCTTTTCTCGTCCGTGTTTTGCGGCACTAGGTGTGTACGTATGCGCATGTGCGTAAAATGGTCAGCTAGATTATTTTTTTTATACCTCACTTATTTTGTCCTTGCCAGATTTTTAAACTTTTTTCATCTTTCTTCTTCTTTCTTGCACATTCATCTTTTTTTTTTCCAAAATTTTATTGATAAACAGCAATGAGACAGTTTCAAATCAAATCGGAAGTACAGTTTCAACAAATAACACACTGTATATATTCTTCTTAGTGGTTAATTGCTGTACAAGATGCAGACTTGTGTCTACGGCCATACCACCCTGAACGCGCCCGATCTCGTCTGATCTCGGAAGCTAAGCAGGGTCGGGCCTGGTTAGTACTTGGATGGGAGACTGCCTGGGAATACCGGGTGCTGCGGGCTTTGGGGCATGGCCCTAGCTCAGGCCTTTAAGATGCGGACTTGAGATCCTATTTACAAACACCATTAGAACAAATCATTCTATTCATTAAGAGAGTGCAACTATATATCTATCCTAACCACTTTGAATACACAGATACAAAATGGACATTCATCTGTATACCCCATTTTTTCTAAGTTCCGTTATTGAATATTATAGGCGTGTAAACTCAGCAAAATGTTCTAAGAGTCCAGTAGCCCATAATAGCATTGGGTCTTCTGTTTAACTGGCAATGTCAGAAATTATTGACCTGAGTCCCCCACAGCTCAACATAACAGCATGGCTTTATTTCCTGTATTTCATCTTCATACTTTTCTACTGGATGGTTAAGACCAAGGTAAAGCAGGACCTGTGCAACAAGAGTTGTAGCATTTTGGTCTGAGAAGGTCAGTGAAATCCCCTCAGGATTTATCCTGAGATCCTGTACCTCAGATTGTAGAACCTTTGTCAGTGCAGCCATGTGGATGCACATTCATCTTGCAATCTGTCACCATAATGAAATGTCACGAGAACCTATTTAAGACCTTCAGAGGTTCCCCCAGTCTTATAGCCGTGGGCCCACAGTACAGCATGAAGTCAGAAGGGAGAAGGCTGACTCCCAGGAGGCCCGAGGCAGTTTTCTCAGAAAGGATTATTCTCGGAATTTCACTTTAAACCTAAAAATTCAAACGGGCCAGGGAGAGGGCTGAGCAGCATAAGTGACTGCCTGGCAAGTGCAAGGTCCCGAGTTTGATCCCTGGTACTGAAAAAAAAAAAAAGAAGAGCGTCGTGTAGTTCAAACAAATATTGTCTCATTCCCTAATATTTATAGTTTAATAAAATTAATATATTAAACTACTTATAACTGAGGGAAAATAAGTGTTTCAGGAGAATATACCACTTTTTTTTACTATAAGCATCCCCCTGCTTGAGAAAAAAGGCCTGTGGGAATCAGTCCCAGGTGCTAATCTAGGCTCCATTAGCTGCTTTCAAATCCCACAAATCAATTTCATGGAACTTCCTGCATGGAGAAACTATAAGATGCTTTCTTTCCTGGTTGGGCGTGTCTAAGAATATATGCCTGACTTACATGGGAAACAACTGCATGTGATGCTACAGTGGTGCTCCACCAAAGCATGGAAGTCAGGGAAGAGCCAGGTAGGCGTGGGCCCGGTCCCTTGCTCCGCCCTGTAGATATGTAACCCTCCAGAAACTGAACTCCCTTCAGCTCTAACACTAGGATTATAATGGTATTTGCCTTACATGCAGCATTGAGTTTTTTTGTAAAATGCAAAGAATGTTCCCGATACATGGTAAGTGCTCAGTACAGATTCACAAGTAGAATCATTTTCTGGAAATAATTTTAGAGGTGATTCAGGTACAGTTACAGGCAAAAGATGATCACAGATGTTACTGGGGTGAGTACATTAGAAAATTTTCCACAGCCAAAGAAATTTATAAAAGGCCATGTTGTACCAAAGGCTATATTAATATTTCTGAGGCCTAATCTGAATTATTAAGGCTTTAAGAGCTCTTTATACATATACATTTAGAAAACGTCTAAAATCATATGACTTGTGCTTGATTGAGGCAGTTATGTTTAATTCTGGTGAGCACGACATTCTGTGTAATGTAGTTTATTGTACTAATATGTCGTTCCCCAGAGCAGAAGTATCTCAAAGACTTAAGTAAAGAGTATAAATAAATAAGAACATCTGGTAGAGGAGTTGAAGCAGATGTGGCGATCAAGGTACATCAAAGAAAAGCCCATTATTACCTCGGTGACTGGCTAGTGCTGCATAATACAAACAACTTACAGAAATAGAACTAATGGCCCAGAGCTGTCAGTTCATATGAAAGGATATTCTAAATGCTGTAAGCATTTATTGTTTCAATAATATTTATTGGTTTGGGGATATCATCAATAAAAGGCGAATTTAAGACACAGCAATACCATGTGCTTGGCACTGTTTGTTGGAGAATGCTTCCTTAAATGTGATGATAGGGGCACCTCTTAGGCTTTCTCACGTAGCATTGAATGCATTGGGTAGTTTATTGTTCCTGAGTTGCTAGGCTACATGTGGCGGCTGGCTGGCCCTTTAGGGCTCTTGTGCACACACAACTATCTACCTGCCCGTGAAGCTGCAGTGCTAGAAAGTCCTGTGGCAGCCACTTCCTAATGCAGGGAGCAGTGAGGCAGCCTCATATTCATTTTCCTTGCATCTTACAGATAGAAAAGTGCTGTGTGCCCGCTGCTCTAAGTAATTTCTCTGTTGGTCTATAGATAACTTTATTTTTTATTTTTTTATTTTTTGGTGGAACTGGGGATTGAACTCAGGCCCTTGTGCTTGCCAGGAAAGCGCTTATTCCACCGAGCCATCTCCCCAGCCCCTATAGATAACTTTAATCATCTTTCTTCTTCAAATACTTGTGGTTAAGCAACAAATATGTACTTGGCATGTGTCTTTAACCTGATAATTTTAAAATTTATTTTTAAATTGTTAATTAGATTTTAAATGTGATAAACACTGAAATCAACTGGGAGGGACAACCCAGTGGTTCAGGCCCAACACTTTGGGAGGCTGAGGCAGGAGGATTGCAAGTTCCAAGCATGCTTAGGCAACATACTAAGGTCTTGACTCAAAATTAAAAACAATACATTTTAGAAAAGGTTCAAGGTATGGCTCAGGTAAAAGGCCTTGTGTTCAATCTGCAGCACTCCATCAGAAACCACAACAGGAACTGAACTCCGGGCAGTGGAGTGTTACCTGCAAATGCACAGAACTTGCCCTGCTGGGAGGAGCAAGAAGGAGCCCTTTGGTATGAATCCCAGGATGTGTGTGTGTGTCATGGGTCAGCAAAGAGTCCAAACCACTTCCTCTGAATGTCACAATTCAATGGGGAAGGCTGGTCACAGATCTAGGAAATATAAATATATAGTTATAAAGTTGAGGTACCCAGGGGCACAGAGAAGCATCATAGTTCCGCAAGAGAACTTTATAAAATGTTGTAATACAATAAAATACTTTCCCCAAAGGTCTGTTGAAGTACCAAAGGAGAACAGTTTTAATATTCAGAAAACTCTAAATTTTCCTTTTTAAAAATCTCTTTACCAAACTCCAGATTAACTGGCTTTCCTTTTTGGGTCATCACCACCCTCTCTTCCTCATCCTCTGCCCTCTAGGTCTTTTCTTCATTTCACAGGATACAAAGACACTTTTGGTCACGGAGCACACCCTACTCCATTCTTGCTGCGTTTTAGGTTCCGTACCTCCTCTTGGTACTCCGCATAGCACAGAAAGGGCTCCACAGTGAGCGGTGTGGCCAACTGTCCTTATTAGAAGGCAGGGATATATTGTGAATGCTTAAGATTTTTTATGCTTATCAATAAGATTTAAATACTAACAAAACAATAGAAGAGATGCCAGTTATCCAATACATACGCTGAATGTGTGGCTTGGGCAGGTGGCAAGAAAAACAATTCTTTGCTTTGACCCATAGTGAGCAATGAAGAGTTGACAGGAAGGGGAGTTGGAAATGGGTAGACCTCGGCCTAGGGAAAAGAAATGACCTATTGGGTTTCACTTTTTATTGTTAAAGAATACAAAAGAGTAAAAAAACCCAAATCATTAGGAAATCATACAAAATTTCATTAAGCAAAGTAATAGGAACCTGACAGTGGTTGCTGTATCGAATCATGTTATCCTCAAATTTGTTATTTAGGTTACCAGATATAAAGCTGCAAAATTGGCTAAAGAAAGAATAAAACAGCATCTAAGAAAAAGTTGTAAGAAATTAAAAAGAAAAAATAAGAATAAAAACAGTTTTAAGCATTAATTGCTTCTTTCAAGAGCAGCAGAAATCAGCAGTACAGTTTATCCAAACTATCCTGTGTGTATGCATAAATATGTCTTTACTTCTGTCTTTTGCCTTTTTATTCACCCCCATTTTTCCTTCCCATCCAATAAATTCTTTCACTTTCACAGAGTCTATTGTACCTTTCAGGTAATCGAATATTTTAAGAACATATCTTAAGCTATCACATTTTAGCTTATGAAGACAGACGTATTAGAAAATTCATAGCATACACAGTAGCAGAAATAAATATTTGTGGAATGAATCTAATCTGTGTTGTTGAATGACATAGTTGTAGAATAATTGTACATCTGTGATTGTAAAATCTGAACCCATAAACTTAAGAAAGATCTTACTCCCTCTGAGCTACTTCGCAGAACAGTGTTTTCCAAAAAAATTTCAGACTATTACTCACAGTAAAAATGCATTTTTACTTGTATTCTGTCTGTGTCCATACACATACGCATATACCTGCAGATGAACAAATGTTATATGAAATGCTTATGGGTTGTTCTGTTAATTTTTACTGTCTTCTAGCTTGTGGGAAATGATGTTGGCTCCAGCGCTCCTAAATACATTTTATAGCTTTGAATGAATGCTGGCTGGCAGTTGAAGAAACTGATCTAGAGCAGGGATCAAAACGAAAATAAAACAACAAAAACGTACATAGAAACTGAACAGTTGCTATCAAAGCGAATTTGCCTGCACATGACAATAATTTGCCTGGGTATGAAATGCCGAATCGTTCAACACTTGCAAGGCTATTCCAATATTCTTTAAAAAGAAAAGCAAAAATGACAACAGCAAAACAGCAGACAATTTATTGCTTAGACCAAATGAAGCTAGTCTGAGACTAATTTGACTCATGGTCTATTGCTTTATCACTTCTGGTTTGGTAGGCAGAATGCAATTGAAGATATTTTAAGCAAATTACAACTGTCCGAAATGTGAGCTTATTCTCTCTAAACTGTTGAGTATACTCATCTACTTTGTCTCTTCTCTCTTGCCATAGGAACAGAACATTTTCCAGTGATTAAATTTGACATTTTATTGAAATGGAAATGATGACATAAAATTTGAGATATGTTACACAGATCAATTTATCCAATTAAAAGTCACCCACCGACAATTTCCCTTTCCCACGTGGCATGTATATGCACACTCAAGGGTGGATGTAACTGTTATTGTTGCAATTATCATCATCATTATTTTGGATATAACCCATGGTAGAAATTATTTAAGTGTCAGTGTTTGATTATTTTTATATCAAAACATCTTTTCTTTTTTTAATGTTCAATTAGTGCCACACGTGACCTGAATGCTGCTTTCTTCTTTGACAAACACACTCAGCGACTTCATTTTATTTTACACAGAGATATATTTTAACTTAAAATAGTTTCTGCATCTACTCTGTTTAGTTAAAGAAGAACTACAAAATATTAAATTTAATTCATGATGCCCAGGATTTGTGTTGTAGTCCTCTACAATACATACTGCATGAATGCTGTCTCTATATGCCAATGGCATTCGGGTTTCCGGAAGAACTCAAGATGTAATTAATTATCACCTGTCATGGATGACTTTTAAGACACAGCCAGATATTTTGGAAATAGCGCTTAGCTCTGCCGAGAAGGGAAATCTCCCTCTGAGAGTTAGCGTGGCCTTCATTCTTAAATCTCATATCTAAAGGAGTTTGGGCAACTTTCAGCTTAAAATAAAATAGAATCCAGAAACTTCTATTTGAAAATTAAATTTAGCTATTTCCAAACTGGTTCAAGAGTGCTCTTGTTGCTTAGGAAGGAAATGATAGCAATCTTTAATCATTTTTTTCTCTGTAGGGGAACGAGAATCTCACATGCACCAGTTATGAGCCAGTGCTGCTTTTGCCCCTGGCTTTAATGCTTATCTTGATTGCAAACTCACCAATTGAGAAGAACAGGAATCTGCCTCCTAGGATTCCAGTAGCGTGCTTTCTTTTCCTTTTCTTTTACTTCATTGAGTCTTTCAGGTAAAATAAAAATTAATCATTATCCTGCCAGTTAGATAAAATCATTGGTATTGAAATAGAATTATATATATATATATATATATATATGTATATATATATATATATACAGTATTTGCACATTCTGAAATTTATTGTCTTATCTATAGCAGGTGTTCATGAAATACTATCAAGGTATGATTAACAACATGGACAATAATAGAGGATTTAATCCCACTTGAAGCTGCAGTTAGTTTCCAGAAAATTGGATTGCTGGGTGAACTCTGATAAGGACAGATTCCCATTGTGTGGGCTTCTGTATCTTCAATTGTGAAAGGTTGGGCTAAATAGCCAAATAATCTCTTCCTGTTTCAGGACCTAAAATGCCTATTGTGAGATCCTTGGACCATCCTTAAAAGGAGAAGACTTCCTTAAACCTCCAGAGACACCCTGTACCAGTTGTTACTAGGATAGGGACAGCAATGGGGTCAGTGGGATGAATGCTCTGGTCCTTCTTCTGGTTAGGCTGGCAGTCCGTACAGAGTTGCTGCCCTACAAGTCTGCATGCTGTGACATACACAGCAATCTTGAGGGATTTGGGGTGGGGTGGCCATGCTGGGTCTCCTTTATTGGCAGCTAAACTATAAAGACTAATATTGAGAGCCTCAATTGGTGAAAGTTTTAGGTGTTTTCATGGAGATCTGGAGAAGCACAGGCATTTATATCCATAAAGGGGAGGGATGATTTTACCACAATCTGCTTCCCAGGTTTTGAGTGCATAAAATTTTGGGTGTTCATTGAGTATTTGTGAGTTTGGTTTTATTTAAAATTTATACCTGCTGAAAGTATAAAATCCTGTCATTTGTAACAAATTTTACAAAACTGGACATGTTAAGTGCAGCAAGCCTGGTACAGAGAGACAGATGCCTTATGATCTCATTCATCTGTAAAACTTGAAAAATTTATCTTGGAGATGGTAGTTCAAAGCAGAATGGGAGCTTCCAGAGGCCAGAGGTAGAGGACAGGAAGAAGTAGGTCACTGGATACTGAGCTATTGTTCAGAAGGAGAACAATATAATGTTCTGTCATCTTCCTTTACTGCAAGTAGACTTTAGGTAATGTATATTATATATTTCAAAAAGCCAAAAGAAGCGTTTCAAATATTTTGCTACGAAGACATGCTAAATGAGAAGTTTCTCTTCTGGAGGGTCAACAATTTAAGTTTGCAGACCAAAAATTAGAAAAAAAAAGGACTACAAGGACAGCTAACGGTTTGGCTCTAGCCTTTCAAAGTCAGTGAGGACTTAGGACATAAGAGAATCTGTACTGTAACATCCTGTAATTCAGTTGTGTCCCAGTTTTTCTGATCAAGGAGATTATGGGGCCACAGAGTAATGTGATCAATCATGTAGAGTGCGCCTAAGGAGAGTCATATGGAGTAAAACATTCTCTCAGGCTTTCACAGAGAGCAAATTGGTCAAGCAGTGGCCGTGACTCACCTACATGGCTGACACTGACAAAAGATCTACATACTGAGGTACAGGATTTCAGACTAAATTCTGAGGTGATTTGACTGACCATGTCAGATACAAAAGTTTCATTTCTTGTTATATAGGTCTTACTTTATCTTGGTCTTAACCACCCAACAGAAAAGTATAATAACAGGGAATGAAAAGTAAGGCCATATTAATATGATGAGCTGTAAGAGGCTTAAGTCAACAACTTCTGACATTGCCAGATCTATGGATAACCCGCTACTATTATGGACTACTGGACTATATTGGGTTATTTTGCTGAATTCACACACCTGCAATATTTAAATGGCAATGGAATACCCATCTCCAACAAAATTAAATAAAAAAGGGGATACAAATGAAGGACCATTTTGTATCTGTATATACAAAATAGTTCAGATAGATATACAGCTACTTTCTCTTAATTCAATGAGAAGAAAGATTTGTACTAATAGTGTTTGGACAGGATATCATGTCTGCATCTTGTACTATGAATAACCACTATGAAGACAACAATATACAATGTATTAATTATTGAAACTGTCCTATTAATTGGCTTTGAAACTGTCTCACTACTATTTCTTTCTCAATAAAATAAATAAATAAATAAATAAATAAATAAAGCATTGGGAATACAGAATTTCAAAGGGCTGGTCAGATAGCTCAGCAGATTAAAGCACCTGCTTAGACAGATGCAAGGACCAGGGTTTGATTCCCAGCTTGCCATGCTGGCCCTGCCCCTGGGGAATGCTGAGAGGGCAACTGAGTTTGCTCATGGTAGTGTGTGCCTATAATCCCAACACTTGAGAGGCTGAAATTAGAAGGATTATGAGTTTCAATCTGTGTAGCTAGACCCTCTAGATCCTATACGAAATGTATATATATCCTATACTAAATGTATATATATATATATATATATATATATATATATAAACAAATACGGAATTTCAAAAAAAAAAAGAGAAAAGATAAATGAGGAAATAAATGTTTAAATCAATTTAGACATGTAATGTCAAATGAAAAATTGCATTAGAATGTACTTTTATGAACCTGTGTATCATTTTTAAAGAGATCCTTATATAAATATAAATTTAATAAAAATAAAATAAATAAAATGTACACTTGCAGCTATCAACTATATAACTCAAACAACTACATTTTGAATGGATACTTGTAGTTCTTTTCACTATCTATGAGTTATATATCCATTTAAGGATATAGTTGCTTAATAGTAAATTCTATAATCTATAGGAATAGAAATTTTGTAAGGATCTTTGATTAAATCTATTTTTGGCTTATAGATTTGTAGTGTTTTCTTCAGGAGATAGGAATCAGATTCTGTATTGATAGGCCAAAAATTTAAAGTGGATTAAATTCCAATAGTATTTGTTAAAATACCTGTGGATGTCGCCAAAATACTAATGAGTACTTTTGCTTCCATTGAGGTTATATTTTCCCAGGATGCTCAAGAACACAAAGAATTTGAAAAAATACTTCACTATCCTCTCTTCTCCCCTCCCCTCCCTGTCCCTCCCTTCCTTTCCTCTTCTGTCCTCTTCTCTTGTCGCCTAGCCCTCACCCTCTCCACCTCCCTCTCCCTCGGCCTCCCCTCCGCTCCCCTCCCTTTCTGTTCCCTTCCCATCCTTCTCCTCTCCTCCTTTCTCTTTTTTTCTTTCCCTCCCGCTGTTTTTCTCCACCTTCCCCAGATAGAGTGGTGTATACTGGAGAAATTTTCAGTATATAGCTACAGGAAGAAGGGCATGTTTCTAGGGAATAATTTTAGAGAAGAGAAAGAGTTGAAGTCTTCATGTTCTCTTAGTGTTTATCGAGAATCCCCCATTCTCGGACACAGAAGGGAAATAGGTAGCAGGATATAAAAATGATGAATAATAAGCATTACAAATTTGGCTCTAAAATCTTTGTGCTTTGCTGAAAAATGTAAAGTGAGTCAAGGGGTAGATGACCAGCACTCCTTGGACCTGTATTACTGACAAGAACCTCTTAAAGGAACTCTGTCATTTTTAGTTCTGAGCAGTGTAAGGGATGCTTAAATGGCAGTTGCTTTTTTAAAATTAATTTTATTGAGAAACAAATAGCAATGAGACAGTTTCAAAACAGGTTAGTAGGACAGTGACAATAATTAATACATTGCACATTGTTGTCTTCATAGTACTTATTCATAGTACAAGATCCAGACATGATATCCTGTCAAAACACTATTAGCACAAATCTTTCTTCTCATTGAATCAAGAGAAAGTAGCTGTATATCTATCCTCACTATTTTATATGTATACAGATACAAAATGGTCCTTCATTTTGTTTAGTTTTGTCAGAGATAGGTATTCCATTGCCATTTAAATATTGTAGGTGTGTGAATTCAGCAGAATAAAATAATCCAATATAGTTGAGTAATCCATAATAGTGGTGGCAGTTGCATGTTTCCCGTGAGCAACATCCTTGGTAGGGTGGTTCCACCTATAAAATTAAATGGAGGAGAAACACCTGACTGAATATTATGTTAGAAAAAACAACACATAGGACACTTCTATTAATCTCATTTACCAAGAAATCTAGGGACAGGGCAGTTCTGAGAGGAGTACACTGTTGGAAGCCACTGGGCAATCTTGCTTTAATATATTCCAAATTACTTAATGTCTATGTTTTGTGGCTTCCCAGCTCCAGATAGAAGGCCATCTAGGAAGCTGCAGCGGTCTCCCCAGCCAGGGCCCTGAGAGTGAGTGTCAGTTTAGCAGTTGGTTTCCTGCCTGGATAGGGTGGCTTCTGCCCATCTCCATGAAGAGCTGTCACCCTCCATCCCTTTCCCCACTGATGCTGCACTGTTAGTCTTCATCCCGCCTCTCTTCTCTTCACTGCACCCAGCCAGCCAGGAAGCCCAGGGTGAGCTGTTCTTGCTTTCCTCATCCAAGTCTCCTCTAATTTCTTACCCAGTTGCACATCACACTTCAGTGCTAGAGCCTCTGGGATACGCTGTCAGTCTTTAGCAAGAAAATCCCTTTGATCATTAACCCCCGATTTTATCTTAACCAAAGCCTGGCTCTTTCTAATATTCTGTCTGCAGAGCTTTCAGGCAGAACTTGTTTCTTAACCAGACCTGGGGTGTCTTTGTGGCTGTTCTTCCTGCTCTCCAGAGTCATGTCCAGATAATTTTGCCTTCCTGCCTGCACCCCTCTTCTTCCTCCCAGCCAATCCTGAGTGCACGCTCACCAGCTCCTTTCTTTCATAGTCTGTTATAGATCTCCAGGTCACTCCTCTTGTCTGTTGGCTACTTTAGTACGCTGGTGATGTCTCATTTAAAAAGGAAACCAACACCTGTAATTATTTATAACACCTTCAGATTCTTAGGGACAATCCATGCTCTGAATGACAGGATCTTTTGCCTCTTTTACTCTGACCTAACCATTTGTTCTTATACTTAGCCTGCAGTATTGTGGCTGCTGACACCTGCAGCTACTCCTAGCCTCCTTTAACTTGTTCCTCTCTTCACCTAGTGCTTCCTGGCTTCTCCCTCACTCTCTCCTGTGCTGTGTCTCTAGAAGTTTCTCAACTCTAGAAGAAGTGAACCTACTCTGTCTTGCTGTCACTCTCCTTTCTCCACCCTCTTTGCCCTTATAGTTTTAATTCTATATTCCATCATTAAAATCAGGGCCTTGTATAGGTTTCAACTCATTTGTCTTTCTTGCCTTCCAACACATTTGTGCATCAAAATCATGATTCTGGTTTAACCCAAGTTTCTGCCTACCTCATGTTCTTTCCAAGGAGTTGGACACAACAGGCTGAAAAACATACCATATGAATTGGTCTCACCATTAACTGCAGGTGAACTCTAGTGCTGTCCAGAATTCCATTTCCTTTTACCAGTCACTCTACCACTCTCTCAGATGAACTTTTTCTTCTTTTTCTTTCTCCTGAAATCTCTAACACATCCTCTACCTGTTTGCAGTTAATGACCTAGCTTTCTTCAAATATGTTTCCACCACTAAACTTAAAAACCATGTACATTTATTCCAATATATTTTTCTTTCCATCCTTTGATAATATGTGTGCTAAAACCTTGTAATATACACTGGAGCCCATTTGTTCTCTCCTACGAAAGGACATTAATGATGTGCCATGTTGCATCTCCCCAACATTTATATATTGAAGTCCTAACACCCAGAAAGTTAAAACGTGACTGTATTTAGAGCTAGGGACTAAAAAAGGTAATAAGGTTAAGTGAGGCCATTGAGGAGGCATGAATCCAGTATGACTGGGGTCTTTTGGGAAGTCATTAAGACACAAATGTACACAGAGAGAAGACTAAAGGAAAACAGAGAGAGGTAGCAGACGTCTACAAGGGAAGGAGAGATGCCTCAAAAGAAACCAGGCCTGAAGATATTTTGATCTTGAACTTTGGGCCTCTAAAACATTGATGGCATCCACTTCGGCTGGCCACCAAGTCTGTAGCACTTCCTTACAGAAACTAATTCAGCATCTCTCCTAAAATTCAACTTTTTCCTACAGCATCAATTTTTTCTTCACTAATGAACTATTCACATCAGCTACCAAGGAAATACACTCTATTCCATGGTTAAAACTTACCCTGCCTTGATTTCATACTATCTTCCAGCCTTTTCCTCTCTCCATGAAAATGCTTCAAAAAAGCAGCCTCTGTTTAGTGCTGCTGCTTATTTTCTGCTCAGACATCTCCACTCCAACTCTAGTGCAGTACCTCTGTGCCTCCAGGGCGTTCCTTCTTGTCTAAGCCATTGTCATCACTCTTACAGCAGTGATTGAAAAGCTTGTCCTGTTTCCATCCTGCCCTAATGATCAACTCTATAGTTACAGCCATACCTATAAACAAGCCAGCTGTGTCCCCCTGCATTCCTGAAACCCTTGCCCAGCATCTCCTCCAAACTCCAGAATCTTTTCTGTGATGCTCCAGGCGCAGAGTGCTAGGGCTTCTTGAAGTCTCTCTGACCTCCATAACTTCTATGTTCCTTCTGCCTTCTCTACTCTGATTGGATGGGCCTCTCTCTGTTCGTGAACATGCTACAAGGCCTTTACAGATTTCAGTTTTGCTTTACCTAATGATATTTCTGTCTTTTTTCCCCTTATTTATTTCAGGTCTATACAGTTGCATCCCCCTAAAAGAGAAATCTCTTTTCTCTGTACCTAAAATTGTTCATCCTCCTTTCCTTCTCCCTCCCCTTCTAATCAGTCTTTATAGAGCCCATTATCATTTGATTTCATATAT
>NW_004524925.1:527097-592609 GCF_000260255.1 Octodon degus
GTTGAATAAATGAATAAGAGGAATACAAATGTTTGTGAGAATTTGGGCATATTTATTACAGATGATTTTATTTAAAATTTTTCTGGAGTCCCATAGGATGTAAACAACCATGAGGATCTTTACATTTATTTGGTCAATAATGAAAAGGGAATTAGCAAGCAATGTTTCCTAGGCTTTTTCTTGACATTTAAAGTTTGTCTTCTGTACTTTTTAGCTTTTTGTGGATGCTTTTAATGATGAGTCTAGGGTGGTGGATAATTATTTGTACATAGATGTTTACTTTTATTAGATTGGCCATGGAACAATCTAGAAAGAGAGGTAAAAACAGATGGGAGGAAGAAGTAACACAGGTACATATGAATAAGGCCAGAGCAAAATAAGTGGAGTGGGCATTATTTATTATTATTATTATTTCTTTGTGGTACTAGAGATTGAACTCAGGACCCTGTGCTTGCCAAGCAAACACTTATTCCACTGAGCTATCTCCCTGGCCCTTTATTATTATTACTATGATGATGATGATGATGATGATGATGATGATGATGATGATGTGTGTGTGTACATCATTTTTGTTGCTCTGGTGAAAATGCTCAGAATAGTGACCAACAGGAACATTTTACTGAAGGAATTCACAACAAAAGGAAGGTATTTCTAAGCAAAGAAGTAGGATACCCAGTAAGAAAAATGTGACATTTGCTAAGAGATCCTTGATTTTCAAAAATATTGCTAGTGGAAATAATATTAATGTAGATTTGTCAACTATTTTATTTTTAGAGAGCAAATGTACATTCTGCATGTATTTCATAAATATTAGAATTAAATTATAGGAAATTAACTAATTACTATGAAATTCTTCTTGTTACTGTCTTCCTATTTATAAAGCAAACTAAGAACTCTTCGAATGGCCATTCATTTCCCAAAATCAAAGCTTAGTTTGCATCTTCTTTGCCACAGACAGCTCATTATTACCACCACAGGGCTACTTTATTCCTAGGCATATGCTTTATGTTTCTGTTCATGAAACCTGAATAATTTGAAACTGATTTATTTTAGACAGATTGCTCAACTCTGGTCACTTAATAAATGCCATTTGATGCCCAGTAAGGCAGTTTATGTATCATATTAAGAATGATCCATTTATTTTGCCAAAGATGCAAACTGGAATGCCTGAAAATTTGAAATTCAAAACACATCGTATTTGTATCCATCCTAAATCTGGCAAAGTTTTGCTTTGGTCTCTCCTCCTCTCTGCCTTTTCTCCACATTTGCAGCAAAAGTTTAAGAGTGTGAGCCTGTTTATAATAATAATAATAATAATAATAATAATAATAATAATTATTATTATTATTATTTGGAGGACTTTGAGGATGATATACTTTATTATTTGTTTATTTTTTGTATTTTAGAGAAGGATCTACAGGGTATTCAGGGTTTTACTACTAGATCGATCTCGGAATGAGCCGCCTGTTTACAGCCTCCCAAGAGCTGGGATTACAGGCGAGCGCCACCACGCAGAGTCTCAATTGCTGTCTCAGGAGGCCTTGGGTCGGGGCTGGCACAGCAGGCCTGGGGAATGAACCACAGCCCCAGTGCCTGCTTGCAGGTGCTTTAATCTGCTGAACTTCTTGGCAGGCTCAAGGATGATATACTTAAAAAAATTATTTGGTACAGGGTCTGGTTATGCAGCTCAGACTTTCAGTGATCCTCCTGTCTCAAGCCCCCCTAGTGCTGGGATTAAAGGCACGTGCCACCACACCCAGTTTCAGTGGCTGGCATGACAGGCAGTACTAGGGATCAAACCTGGGACCTTGAGTTGCCAGGCAGTTGCTTAGAGGAAGATATACTTTTAAGGATGCTGAAAGGTGGCTGCGATATGTTATCCTCAGGACAGCCTTTCAGAAGACAGAGTAAAGCAACTTCTGTAGGTGTTCTGAGAAGCCCAACTGCTTATTGCCCAGCCTCCATATCTTTCACAGGGAGGGGAAAGGTGTTGGTTTTATAAAACAGCCCAGGCAAGTGAAATGGAAACTGATTAAAGTAAATTATACCTACCTTTCAATTCTCTTTTGAAGGCAGAAATAACGGTGGTTTCCTACATCCAGGTGGTCTTCAGATGTCCTAAATGAAAACACAGTGAGAAGGGGGATTTCAGGGTGACTCTGCTCTGGCTAATTTGCCAGGTCTAGGTCCTTGCCCTGTACTTCCATGCAGCAGGCCCCATGGAAACTCACCAGCAGGCAGGCAGCCACGAGGTGCAGGCCTTTTTCTTGGGGTGGCGGTGGTGGTGGAAATGGTCCAAGATTATGAATGCTAATCATCCAATTCTTGTAAAAATAATCTTGTGGAGATTTTAATAACCACAAATGGCTGAAGTCTTCACCTTCTCCTTCACCTGTGACATTCTAACAGACCGCAGAGGCAGTTGTAGATGAATACTTACACAGTACTCAAAAGTAGACATAGAGAGTCAGAGTCCTGCAGTTTGCGATCATGGACTTGAGACACAATGCAATATGGCTCTTGAGTAATGGTTTTTCGTTGCTTTTGAAGTCAGATCTGAAAATCATACATTTCACGGTGCAAATACTTGTCCTTAAATAGTTTTCTTGCTTGACTTTGTCCTCTTTGTGCTTCCAAACTCTGGTGCTAACAAAGATTTGGAGACTCAATTTTGACTATGGCATATTTAGTATGTTAGCACACTAACTATGCACACATCTGTGGGAGAAATCCTTTTACTTCCCACTGACTTGAACACTTGCTTAGGCCTTGTTCCTCTTAAATGACATATGATTGCTTTTGTTACATCAAACTAAACTGTTACTATCATTTAGCAGATATTTTGGAGACTATATTTTATTTGTTTTTAAAAGACTATGACATAGAGACATAAGGAAAAAAAACAGCTTTAGAAACTGTACAAGATTTCACTAAACAAAGTAATAGGAATTCAACAATGGTTGCTATGTTACATGATGCTATCTTCAAAATTGTTTCTTACATTACCAGATACAAACTTGTAAGATTCATTTTTAAAAAATAACAATGAAGCTATAGGAAATTCAGAAAAGAAAAAGAAATCAGACTAAAACAAAAGTTCCATAAGCATTAACTGCTCTGCATGTACCGAAATATATCTTTTCCCTTTCTTACATTTGCCCTTTTCTTCATCCAGGTTTTCCTTCCTGCTGTGCAATTTCTTTCCCTTTCACAGTATCTGTTGTACCTTTTAGATTTCTGTCAAGCTCTAACACTAGAGAGATAATATGATGTTTGCACATGTATATCTGATTTATTTCCCTTATCATTATAGCCTCTAGGTGTATCCATTTCTCTACAAAAGCCTCAAGCTTTACAGCTGAATAATACTCCATTGTGTAAAAATACCGCATTTTTTAATGTATTTCTCAGTTAATCAGCATTTGGGTTGTTTCCAAGTCTTAGACAAATTGCACTGCTATAAACGTGGGCGCACGTATGTCACAGTGGTATGATGATTTCAGTTCTCTTGGAAAAATACCCAGGAAGGGAATATCTTGTTTTTATGGGACTTTCAATCCTAGCTTTTTGAGGAACCTCCATACTGATTTCCATCATGGTTGTACCTGCCTGAACTCCTACCAACAGTGGAGAAGGTTTCCTTTTTACCACATGAAGGCTATATTTTAAATCAATATATTCATTTTCTTTGAATTCTCACTAAATTAATTCCAAGAAGGCATTCATTGGAAATCATAGGAGTTAGTGAAGCACTCAGAGGAGCCAAGTCAACAAAAAGTCAATTTGTCTTACTCCAAGCAGTCATGTAAAGGAAAGCTATATAGTGCTTTTGTATTGTTCAGTGAAGTGAAGATAAAAATGTTATTTATGTATTACAATAAAGAAAAATTTTTTTTGTTCATGAAGAAAAGGTGACTCCAATTTTCAAATTTACAAACTGTTGGAAATCCTTTAACAAGAAAGAATCAAAATCATAAAATACATCTTTAGAAATCTAACATTGTCAGATACAAAAGTTAAATTTCTTATTCTATAGGTCTTGCTTTATCTTGGTCTTAACCATCCAACAGAAAAGTATAAGAATGAGGTATAACAAGTAAAGCCATATTAATATGCTGAGCTGTAAAAGGCTCAAGTCAACAACTTCTGACATTGCCAGTCCTATGGATAACCCACTACTAATATGGACTACTGGATTGTATTGGATTATTTTGCTGAATTCATGCACCTACAGTATTTGAATGGCAATAGAATACCAATCTCTGACAAAACTAAACAAAAAGGGGGATATAAATGGAGGACCATTTTGTACCTGTATATACAAAATAGTTAGAATAGATATACAGCTACTTTCTCTTAGTTCAATGAGAAGAAAGATTTGTACTAATAGTATTCAGACAGGATATCATGTTGGCATCTTGTACTATGAATAACTACTATGAAGACAACAATATGCAATGTATTAATTATTGTAACTGTCCTACCAACCCGCTTTGAAACTGTCTCATTCTATTTGTTTCTCAATAAAATTATAAAAAACCCAAATCATAAAATATTTTCATTGAAAACCAGAACATTTTACTGCTTTACAGAGTTTTGAAAGTTCATCAGATCAGTTAATACTAAGAGCAGAAAGTTTTAAGTTGTGTTTGGGTCTAAGGCTACAAGGAGAAGAAGGCAGAGACAAATGTTTGGAAACCTAAGTGAACCAAAGGGGGAAGAACAGGTTTGAGGATTAAGCCATTGCCATCTACGCCTCTGTAACTGTTTATTTTAGGACAAGGCCTGGCTATTCTTGATTCTAGGAGTGGATTTTGTTTCATTTCATTTTCCAATCACAGAGGCTGCTTAACACTACTTAAGCCAATAACTCAGTAGATTTTACCTCATGGGCCCAGCTATTGGCAAAGTCCATACATGCCACTGTTCTTTTAGGCCTTAGGTCATTTTAGTTATTTGAAAGGCCAAAGAGTTTGCAAATGTGTGTCAGATCCTGTGTTATGTAGAGGTTGGTTGTCATTAAAAGGGAGAGGGGGAAAAAGGCTTGAAAAGAGTTTATTTAACCATGGAATAGGGATAGGAAAATATGATGTAGTTGGAGTCATACCCTGGAAAAAATTAAAATGTTTTTCATGCTATGTCTCTTTCTTTATGTTTGTATATCCTAAAGAAAGTGCCAAGGAGAATCTTGGTTTCAATAGTAAGGAGATGTCTCTCTTCTCTGCTTAGGAACTCCCATTTCCTATTAAAGCTGACTCTTGGTGACTTACTCAACTAATTAACCAAATAGACAATTTTAATCAAATAATACTTTACGGGTATTGCAATGTATTAATTATTGAAAATGTCCTACTGACCGGTTTTGTAACTCATTGCTATTTGTTTCTCAATAAAATTATTAAAAAAATTAAAAAAAGTTGAAAATCAGCAAACGGAATTTCCCCCACTGCAACAACTGCGGCCCCTTGCAAAGCAATTAAGCCTGTGGCTGGGGTCCCGATCCCACCTCATCCAGGCAGGTTCACAACCTCGCAAGAGTTTTGGCAGGAGACTCTCAATCGATAAACCTCCTTTGTTGTTGCCTAGGCATCTCAGATGGTGGCATTCCCGAGGCTGATTAGCTCCAAGTTCCCTCCCTGTGAAGCCAAAGCCACCATGTAATTTCCATTAGACCTGAAAATGATACTGATTTAGAGCTTAGAGGGAGCCCCTAAGCCATCATCTAATCATACTTAAGAATTAACTGGCCTGAGTTCTATGTTTCTTCATTTCTTTAGTAGTAAAAGAATTCTGAGAAATTTGTACCACTCTTTGTGGACCATCAAGTAAGAATGATGACAGCCTAGTTTAGAATCAAGTACCGCACTGTCAGAAATCTGATGCCGAAGCATTGTGTGAATTTAAGAAGGCCCTTTAGCTCTCCTCTCCTCACCCCCACTCTGTTCTTTCAGTATTTTTGATGTGTTAGGCTTGACACAGGGACAAACTGGACACGGAACACCTATGCTCTGGAAAGGAGTGCAGCCTGAGGAAATGAGCTGGTAAAATGAAGGTACCTAGAACCCCACAGGGTAGGCTCTGAAACAGGCAGGAGGGACACCCATTTCTTCTGGGAGACTATGTAGGAGAATTTGATAATGCATCCCAATCAGAAGCTAAATTTTGAGTGATGAAGAGGGATTCTTTGAGTGGAGAATGGAGGGGTGGTAGCAATCCATTCCTACTTGTCCTATCTTGAATATTGAAAAGGGACAATATTCTTGCTTTTGGCTTAGTTCTCAGAGATTCTTTGAGGACATATACATAAAACAAAAGGCATAGGATCCCAGGTCCTCCATGAATGCCCAAGCACTACAGCCCCAACAGAATACTGATGCCTCATTAGTCTTCCAACTCTGATGGCTACTTCCGCCTGTGCCAGGGAATGCTTGCTAATCTTTCCGCCTTGGCAGATAAGAAGAGAGGACCTGCTCACAGCAGCTCCTATGTCCTCTGATGGTTTGGGCTGATGTTGGGACTGACAGAGTTTCCAGCAATATGGATCTCAGAGATATTGTGAAAGAGACCAGTGCAATATCTGAGAAGCAAGTGTTGCCTTCCCAGGAAGGAGCATTGGATTTCCTTTTCCTAACCATTCTGGGAAGGGAGACTTTCTTGTATATTTTTCTAGAAGTGAGCTCAAACTCAGCTAGTCCCTGAGCTCTTCAGACTGTCTCAGGAAAAGTTTCACTGTTTCCTTGTATGGGCAGAGGGAACATATGTAAGTTAGTGACAGAAAAATATGCGGGTATCTACAAAGCATTGGCAGGCTCAGGGTTACAGAGACTTGGCGTCTAATAAGTGATCAATAGTGAAAATAACAAATATCAGGTCATGTTACCTAAGTTCTCTCATGGTGCCAATTGTTATCCCAATAACTGGGTTTCCTATAAAAAGACCTGAAAACAAAAGATCAAATAATAAGAGTACTGGCCATATTATTTCTTATGCATGTGAGGTCCTAGAACTTTGTTGCTTCATCCATAACATGTTGAGACGGGCAGGACTTAGGTTATATGATTCTTCCAAACACTTTCAGATCCAGTAGCTGCCAAGACTTGAACTTCACAAGTTACAGAAGATCATGAAATCTGAACACCATGTTTATTACAGGGAGTGGGGATTTTAAAGACTGACTTTATAGAATGGACATCTAAGACATACATAAAAAAGGTGATACATTTTAATATGCTGTGCTTGTGAGTATGCCAAGTAATTCTTAGATTAGTACTAGCAATTGTACTGTATTATAATCACAGGAAGATTAAATATGTGTTACTTAATGTGGAATAAAGCTAACATTCTCAAGTTTTTTTTTTTACAGTTATAAAAATAAATCAAAAGATGTAGTGACTTTAAAAGAAAACATTAAAGAAAATATAAGAACTGGAAGATAGAGTTGGTTTATGAGGCAGAAGTTAGATTTGAATCTCTCTTCTGGTTTTGCAATTTGAGACATGGTATCTTTCCTTTTAGGGCTTTACAATTAAGGGAGACAATACCAGTTTATATTAGTTGATATCTTAGGGATGTCTGGGAATAATAATGGATGTGCATTACAGACTTTCTGAGAGAGAGGTACAATGGCACAGAGTCTGTAGACACTGGCTGAGAGCCGGAGGGTCCTGTGTGAGGTGGCAGTGATGCTTCCTTTTGGGAGACTTTTGTCAATGTTTGGATGTGGGAGTGCTTCAGGTATCACTGTCTGCATAAGCTTCACATTTTTTTATGTCATTGTTTATAACACTCAGTGGGAGAGCAACCTCCTTTGGTCTTGGTCATGACCCTACTGCATGCTGCCTAAGGAAACCTAGACATAGAAAGTTGGCTCAGTTTGGCTTGCTTGCTCACTAGGGCAGGAAATCTGTTTCCTTCTTTTCTCTTCCCTTGAATTCACCTGTACATTTATGCAAGGAATGTTACCAAGTCCCTCGTATGTTCTAGATATTGTTCTGATCAGGTGGTTTCTGCTTCGCTGGAACACACATTAGCATGGGGGAGAAAAAATTAATAAGCGGCATCATTTCAGATTCCGAAGTGAGCAACAACAAAAAAACAAGGTGATGATGTGAGAGATGCTGATGTGAGGAGCTGGACTGCTCCATGGTTCAGTACTGTGCCCTCTGGGACCTGGTGCGGGGTCCAGACATCTTCACTGTTAGCCAGACGGTCAGGGGATCCCACTGCACCTGGGCCTCGGACAACCCTCCTAGCACTGTTGTGCCAGGGAATGTTCTGAGTGTGTGATCTTCAAGGTCAGATCTTGCTGAGTGATGGGAGGGTGATGGTGCATTTTGTTCAGGGAGGAGGCTAATTGCTCTGTGCGGAGTGCCACCTGCAGCTCCCTTTCCTTGCTGCCCCTGCTCAGTTCCAGCAGCTGCCTTCCATGCAGGAATAGGCCTTGCCACCTGTTGGCTCCAGCCTCAAACTCTGAGGATTAATACATCCCTAACTGGAATGACAGAAAAGGGAGGAGGGGAAGCAGCATTGCTTACATGGTTCTCTTTTTCTCTCTTCTCCCAGGTCTTTTCTGATCCTCCCTTCCTAGATCCTCCTCCCACTCTCAATTCCACTGTGAGCAGCTGCTGCCCCAGGTCAGAGGGGCTTCCATGGCAGCTGTCTGACGTCACACATCAATCTTCTATTTTACTGCAAATCTCTACTGATCAAATTTCACATTTCCAGGACTCTGGCCATAAAGCCCCTTTCTCTGGTATAATTAGTAATTAGAAGAAAAATGTTAGCTAACATTCACTCAATCCCCACCTGTCAAGTGAGGAAATTTCCATTGAAGCCAAGGATGACCACTCTATCTAAGAGATGCAGTACTCATAACCAGCTCTTCTGAACTAAGTAGTCCTAGTGGAAGGCAAGGGAAAAGGGGTGTATATTTTGAAGTGTTCTTTGGGATGTATCTCTGTAGTTTATTAATAATGTAAACATTCCCTTTTGGTTCCTTGCTTCTGGCATCAACACAGTGGGAACATGGTTAGAAATTCCTCTTCCTAGAGCCCAGTTTCTATATAGTGTCTAGTGCTGCCTTACAATTTCATCCTGAAAGGACTGGCTACTTCTGTCAGGCATTCAGTGGAGTGTCAGAGTGGTGAAAATGGGAGAGAGAGCCTTCTTCTGTGCAGACCACGTGGTACTTGCCAGTTTCCCTAAGTGGAGAAAATTAGATGAGGTCGCAGCATATTCTTTCATTATTTTTATTACATGCAAAAAGGAGCTCATGAAATATTTCTCAAACTCATGCTTTGCTGAGTTTGAGTTTTAAGTGCTCTTTAGCTAATGTGGTCCAATATCAATTTAGATACACTAAGCAGATAGAATAACATTCCCCAAATCTAATGACAATGGTTTGTTGTTCTTGTCTTTAGATAAGACCATCAGGCTGTCTGGATTACTTTTAAGAGCTAAATTTAATGAGGACATAGAATCCTTTCTGTGGCATAAAGGAAGTTATCAAGAAGTCATTATTATTTGAAAAGTGCTTGAATATTCAGGGACAGACAGACAGACAGACAGACAGACAGACAGAAACAGAAACAGAGACTAAGACAGCGACAGGGACAGAAAGAGAATGGTAGTTGTTTTCAAATACTTAGAAGATGTGCATCTTTTGAAAAAACTTCCACTCATTCTGTAGCCCCAAAGGTCAACTTGGAATGACAGTTATGAAGAATGGGGTTTTAGCTTCATATACTGGGCACGGAAGTCAAAAGTCTTGAACTGAGTTCTGACCCTGCCCCTTAGCAGCTTGTGGTAGTGTACAAATTTCTTTGCCTGTCTATACTTCAGTCTTCACATCTGTACCAAGGTATGATAACTGTACCAAAATGGGTTAATGGACATGAAGCATTGCATCAGATGTTGACATAGCATAAACATTGGCTACCGACTATAACCACAAGTGGGTTGGTCCCCTGGCTAGAGAGCACATTTCAGAAAATTTTCCACAAAATATGACTCCCAGCAGATGGTAGATTCCTAGATGAGAAAAGGGTCTTAGCTCAAACTTAGGAGAGATTCATGATACACAGGGTAGTTAAAAAAAAAAAAGCAAACAATGTTACTTGTTTAGCCAAATGTTTTCCATTTATTTCACCATGGAAATTCTTTTTTATTAGAGAAATGCATTGTGAAACATAGTGTTATAGAAAACACATTTGAGAAACAGTTGAATGATAGAATTGGCCGGTCAGTTGGGCTGGTGGGTGGATGATTACATTTGGATGAACTGATGAAGTTTGATTTGTGGAAAGGACTTCTGCTCTGATACAGTCCTAGGTGTCTCCAGGTGGTGAGCAGTGCTGTGTTCTAACATCAACAGTGACCACGTGGAGACACTACAGATCTCAATGTGTCACCTTTTAAGTTTCTGTGCCTTAGAGTAGTCATCTTTTAGAAATGAGTGATTGGGTGTGAACAGAAGTTATCATTAATTTCATATTCATGTAACAGACTTTTGCATATGCCAGGCCTTATGAGAAGAAGGTGGGCATGAGAAAAACTGAGACATCATCTGTCCCTTCAGACACAGGCATGGACTAACTTGCAATACAGTGTGTCCATTGACTCAGTGGGCAAACAAAAAGGCTAACAGAAGGGACAGGCAGGATTCTCTCCAAGTGTCTTCCTTTTAGACCTTTTCTACAAGCTGAAGGGGCCCATAACATAGGTGGAGACATGGACTAGGGGAGATAACCTTTAGGAAATGGACGAAGAGCCAGAGGGACCTGGACACAGAGGGACCTGGACAAAGAAGCCAAGATAAAAATAGAATGACTTCATGTTTTAAAGTCAGAATACATCCATTGTACATCCCATTCATATATTATTGAGGAAGGTATGGAGTATATCCAAGAAGTTATAAGGTTTTCTATTTGCTCCTGTTGCTTAAAAATTCATATTAATAAACTGCACCTTTTCATGAAGTGTTTGAGTCTTAGATTCATTTGTTGAAAGTGAGATGGGAACAGAATTGGTTCTTGAGAACCCTTTTCTCTGATGTGCTGCAGGTGCAGAAGTGTATAACCTGGGATCCACAGCATTCTACCTTCCTATCATTGCCTGCTGCTATCCAGCACATTCTGTGAAAGTTTAGTCTTCATCTCTGTCAACAACGTTTAATTCCCTATTAATTAGTCATGGCACTTCTAACCCCCTTTCCACTTTTCTTTCTCATTCCTTATTTTCAAAGCAGAGATTTGAACTCAGTTTTCTAAGTATAGTTTCCTTGAGGGGTGCAGAGATCGCTCACCCATCTCCTTTTCCCTGGCATGATGATTCCGTCTCCAGCTAACTCTGTTGCTGCAGAGCACTGCAAACTCATGTGTTTCTGGTTATTTGCTCCCAAATGCATTACTTTGCATTTTTCAAGCTGAATCTCATTCCATTCTTTCCTACCCAACTTCCTATAATCTTTTAATATCGTTCATGTGTTCACTCCCTGACCACACTGGGGTCTGCTTTTGTGAGCATGGGATCTTCTGCATGCTCCATTCGTATTTTCTACACATATAAGTATTTCAGCCTCTTTTAAAAATGTTGTTATATAGTTAAACATCTTCATTGTAGAGATGAAGAGATAATTGCTGAGAAATTACACGTGTACTTGTCAGGGCTGGGCATGGTAGACAGCAGGGCTCAAAATGACCACTTTCTGGAGCAGAGAGGGGACATGAAGAACTAGACTGAACCAGAGATGGTGTAAGAAAGACAAGGAAAGAAGGATGGATTAAAAGGAATACTCTTATGAATTTCTTGGCTCAGATACAGCAGAGTAGTGATGGTGTCAATTAAATTTTTAAATCCTAAATGAAACTATCTCATTCCCTCATAGTGAACATGATGCCTTTACCCTCTAGGAGGCCTAATGGAAAACAGAGCTTATCAATGCTCGCAGTTTATTTTTATTTATTTTTTAAATTAATTTTATTGAGAAAGAAATAGCAATGAGACAGTTTCAAAACAGATTAGTAGGAGACTGGGGAGATGGCTCAGTAGAATAAGCACTTCCCTGGCAAGCACGAGGGCCTGAGTTCAATCCCTGGTTCTGAAAAAAAAAAAAAAAAAAAAACAAAACAGATTAGTAGGACAGTTACATTAGTTAATACATAGCATATTGTTATCTTTGTAGTAGTTATTCAGAGTACAAGATGCAGACATGATATCCTGTCCAAACACTATTAATGTTTGGACACTATTTCTTCTCATCGAAATAAGAGAAGTAGTTGTATATCTATCCTAACTATTTTGTGCATACAGATACACACACACACACACACACACACACACAGTTTCACTACAAAATGTTCTTTCATTTATATCCTCTTTTTTGTTTAGTTTTGTCAGATACAAAAATCACATTTTTTGTTATATAGGTCTTGCTTTATCTTGGTCTTAACCATGCAGCAGAAAAGTATAAACATGAAGTATAAAAAGTAAAACCATATTAATATGCTGAGCTGTAAAAGGCTCAAGTCAACAACTTCTGACATTACCAGCAGTTTAATAGGACTTTTTTTTTTTTTTTTGCGGCTGGCTCAGCCTACCCTGGGGGTGGGGTTGGTATGGCATGTGGTGCGGGGTAGGGGGATGGAACCACAGTCCCTGCACATTTGCCTCAGCTTGCCTTAGCAGGCGCATTAGAGTGCTGAACTATCTCCCTGGCCCAAAAGGACATGCATTAATGAAGAATAATTTTAAAAGCCCTTTCTTCTTTGCCAAGCTTGGTCTAATAGTATTTCATTTAAGCCTGATTCTTGGGATTCCTTTTTCCTCACCAGTTCTCATAAAAATCACAAGTGGTTTCTCCCACACACTTTTTCGAGCTTAAGATTAAAGTTTTTTTTCCCATTAATTTTTGTGTACTCAGGATTTCCAGATAGCAGCCATCGTGATTTACAGTTCATATTACTTTGTAGCATTTTTATGGCTTCCTAATTTACCAATCATTTGCCTGGATTGTGAAAGAGGTCTAAGAATTTAGTTCATTATTTTCCACTGCCTGGTCATTACTTACTGACTTTTTAGAAGAATGATTTTCCTCCAGTGTCTCCTGCATCATGGCCATCGAAAACAAAACTTTTTATTTTTTTTAGACCTTTACAATAGCATGAAGTCATCCTGTTTTGACTCTGCCAAGTTTTCCTCCAAGTCTTCACTGAGGCTGGGTCTCCATAACACAAAAACATCTAAAAGAAAAAGGAAAATTCAGTGGAGGCACTCAGATGATTCTCCTCTAAATCCAGATGTTTGGCAAGTGTGGACAATATCCCTGGGTAATGAATGATTCTCCTTACAGTCTGCATTTTACTCATAGTGTTCTAATTAAAAACACAGTTTTAACTGTCTGACTGTGTGCAACTGAAAGCCTGGTAGGTTCAGCCTCTATGTGCAAAGAATATGAATCACTTGTTTGACCGGCACTGAGGTAAAGATGCTTGTCTTGGGTGGGTGCTTCATTGTTACTAGGAAGAACTTTGGGTCAGGAAGTGGGCATATGTCCCGCTATAAATAACTCCAGATGCAAAGTGTCAAGAAGAGAGAATCAGGAGCTCAAATCTTCGGCTGTAGCATTGTGGTACATACTTCAGAATACTCATACTATCCACTTATTTTATTCTGTGTAATTTGCCTAACATGTCCCTCAATATAATTAAATGAAACACTCATATTTTGCATTTAACATTGTCATTCTAAAGATTTGATTCATTGAACACATGATCTCTTTCACATTTTCTCATCTTTCCAGTGATATGGTTTTAGTATCTTCTTTTATCCAATGACCCAAGCAAGACTTACACAGCTTGGCATAAATCATAAAAAATCGTTTAAGAGTAGGCTTGAGTCTAGAACTATAGATGTGAAGAATATTCACCACAGATTGTATAAGGGAAGTCCCTATCCATGCTTAAGCCCACTTTTCATGTTGCATATTTTTTAAAGCAGTTATCCAGGAGGGCTGTTCTAGAAGGTCTCTGAACATCGATGGGGACCTCGTAGAGTTTTCAAGGGTAACACACAGCCAGTGGCAGCATTTATGGCACAGGTTCATCTCCATTGACATAGAGGCCAGAAAGGACCACTGCCTTGGCTGTTGTGCTGTTGTACTTTATCTGAGAATTTCCTTTTGGTGTCTTTAATGAGCTGGGCCCTGACTATTACTATGATCTGACCGAATAAAACAAACTGCTTTTCCGTTTGCACAGTCTTGATGTTTGAAATAAGCTACCACATCCTTTAAACTTGTCACCCATTTCTGAAATAAATCCAAGATTTTTTCCAGCAGTCTTTGTCCCTCTTATTAATTGAGAAGTCTTCCCTTAGATAATCCATGATATTTAGGGCACTAAATAAATGCAAAGGGGGACATGTCTTCTCATGGTTCTCTTGCCCTGAGTACTGATTCCTCCCAGAGTCTAGCAGCTGTCCATGACGGCCGGAGGGCTGGTGCTGGGCCAAGTGGGGATGGCATCTAACCGGATTTCTTTTTCATCCCCAAGTTCATCCTCACCTCGGATGTCCAGTTTTCTGATGCCAAATAGCAACTTGAGTAGTGTTTCTTCCCCACGCAGTTAACTGCTCCTTGCAGCAGCAGCCACTACCACCCACCTCTTCCTGGCAGGACTCCAGGGCAAAGTGAGGGCTCTGAAATTTTACAGAGTACTAAACAGGTTAAGGACTCTGACAGGTATCCTGGACCACCTAATGATGGAAAGTCTGACCTGAAAGGCTGTTAATCGGCAGCAGTGATTCCAGATCTCAGGGTGGAGTTGAGGAGCAGATTTATACGCTCCTTCTTGTGCTGGGGGATTGCTTCTCTTCTCACCTGAGCTACACAGAGGCTCCCACACATCTGCAATCTCTTTACAGGCTCTGGCAGCAATTCCTGGGGCCCTGGTGGTGACTTCCCTGGTAGCAACAACTGGATTTTCCTCCCACGTTTTAGCTTACTTCCAGGCATACTGTAACATTACTCGGTCCAGAATTTAAACTTCTTTGAATTGTGGCTTGTACTACTAACACCTCAGGTTTATATAAAAGGGTAAAATTTCTTCTTTGGACTGTGACTACAAAAGCCTGTAACCTAATTTTCCAGCTGAGCCAATTTCACATTAAATGGCTTCGTGTCAGGAACATCAGCATCTGGTGGGGACTCTAACAAATCCTGTGATAAATCAGCAGCTGCTGTGGGCTAAAGGTCACTCTAATTCCAGATTCTCTGCCTGGAAAACACTCCACCAATAAATAAAATTACTCCATAGACTCTGTTAATGCTACAAGGGCTTCAGTGGGGGATAGTGTGAAGGCAAGCTGGACAGACCTGCCTGGCAAAGGTGTCAAGCTCCATGTGTTTGAGTGAATGGGCAAAACTGCAAACTGGAGGCAGCTAGGCATCTTTAGTTCTGGCCTCTTTGACAGAATCTGGTCCATCGTTGTGTCAACCAAAAACATATCCAGTAAGTAATAGATTATTATTCCCTGATCCATGGGGATCCTTTCCTTCACTCCCCACAGGTGCCTGAAAACTAAGGGAGTAAGAACATCGAGTACGTGAGCAGTCATTCTGACATTCAAGAGAACTAAAGTGGCTAACTAGAGGGACATGCATACAGTGTGGATACTCTGGGCAAAAGGATGATTCATGTTCCACCTTTAACTGATTGGAAGGCAATGAGATTTCATTATGTTTACTGAGAAGAGCATGAGATTCAATAGCTAAGAATCATTTATTTCTGGAGCTTACTATCTAATATTTTTGGATCTTAATTGAGAATAAGTAATTGAAACTTCAGGAAACAAAATCAGAAATAAGGGAGTACTGATAGACTTGATGGGGAGATGGTGGAAAAGGGTGCTTACACTACAGCCTATGTGATGGGGTTCATGAACTCCTCCTTAAGCATCTCTGCTAATTCCCAAAGGTGTCTCTCTTGGCTCTTGTTGCTTCATCTTTCCTCTTTCCAGTTCTCTTCCCCAGGGCCAGGCTGCAGGTCTTCAGTTCCTCTCTGGCTTCTGTTCTAGGCTGAGGTTCTAGCCAAGTTTCAGACCACCTCGTGGTTTCTCTCCAACCCTTTTCGCAGGAACAAATCTGTTTTACCCCTCCAGTCTCTCATCAGCAGCTCCACACCTGTGGCCTCATGCAGCAAGCAATGAACTGTCTTTTCAAGCTTGCATGTTTTAGATAGGAGGGACAATAGCATTGTTGAGAGTTATCACAACATTTCCGCAAGCCACAAGTAAATTATTTAGGACTCTACTTAGGACTTAGCATATATACCAAAACAATAGCCTTTAGCATTACTATTAAATAATGTCACAGCACATAGAAAGTTTGTATCTCCCCAAATTGACATATGAAATCCTAATCCTTCCAAGGATTAAAAGGTGAGGGCCTAGGGAGCATTATTAAATGTAGAGGCTGGATTTCTCACAAATCAGATTAGTGCCCTTGTAGAAAAGACCCTAGACAGATCCCCATCCACTTCCATCACGCGAGATTATAGTGAGAAGACAGTCATCCATGAGAGCTGGGCTATCGCCAACTGCAGCATTTGCTGGCACCTTGATCTTGAACTTCCCAGCCTCCAGAGCTGTGAGAAATACATGCCCATTGTTTATCCCATTTTGTTATAGCAACATGAACTGATTGATGCAAATGTTTTATTATAAAGCAGGGAAAACAAGCCTCTGATACTCATCTATCTGTTCCTAAATTTATGTATGTAGGTATGCATTTATTTATTTACTTAGTACTGGGTCTACAGGGTCTCACTACGCATCTCAGACTTGTAGTGATCCTCCTGTTTTCAGGTTCCTGAGTGCTGAGATTACAGGCATGCCACCATGCCCAGTCTGAGTCACCATCTCAGTGTACCCCAGGGGGGTGGGAGGGGCCAGCACTGCAGTGGGGGATCCAACTCCCATCCTGCATCTGCCTAAGCAGGTGCTTTAATCTGCTGAGCTATCTGGCTGGCCCTTCCAAAATACTTTTTCTGAGTTTGAAGTTTGTATCACTTGCTTCTCTGCTGGTTTTCTGATTTCAGGTCTCTGGGGGCTCCCAAACTTCAGCAATAAATAAATAAATAAATAAATAATTTGATGAGGACCTCACAAAAGTTCCCTTGAGGTTCTAATTCTAGCTTTAGGACGGAGAAATAGGCAGTTTAAGAAGCTTCGGAGGTGATTCAAATCCCAGTGATCTGTGGTCTGCTGGTGAGAAATTCTATCTTAGAACTTCTCATTTCTTTTAATTATCAACATGGTCCTTCCTCTATCCCACTGCCAGGTCAGCTTTTTTGAAGCTTAATTCTGATCTGTTCCACTTTCCCAGGTCTTTGGAGCGCTCTTTTCTTGCTACAGATCATGACCTCAATGTAACCAACCCACCCTCTCCCATGTCTAGCTTGAATTATCCCAAATCATCTCCTGCCTTGTTCCTGCCCTGTCATGGTTAAACCTGATGACTAGACTGGCCTGAGACCCATGTAGGTGATCAGTGATGTGCACTCCTAAATGGGCCTGGGCGGGCCTGGGAGGCCTGGCCTTGGCAACTGTATGGAGCCTCTGGCCTTTCCTGTGTGGTGCTGATTTTCTGCTCTGCTGCCTGAACACCCTGAACTAAGCGCTTTTCTCTGCTACTCCCTGTCACCTTGCTGTTCTTGCCTTGGAGCCAGCTGATCATGGCATGAACCCTCTGAGGTCATGGCCACAGCAACCCTCTACTCTTAGGAAGTAACAGGTATTGGGTATTTTGTCTAGCAACAGGAAAGCTGACTGTACATTCCTCCACTTTCCAACCAGAAATGTTAAAAACCATTGTTTAGCAACAAATTCTTTGTATTTCCCTTAAAATCCTCCTGTGATCTTGCAGCTCATTCAGCACAGAAGTCCTTACAGTTACATGCAGGGTTGGTGTAATATGCTCCCAGCTGTCTCTCCTGACTCATTTCTTAACACTCTCTTACCAACTCTACTATCACCACAATAACTGCGAGGGCCTCTGTATTTTCTATCTCTTTTTACCTAAACAGGAAATGAGATGCACTGACAAGCATGTGGACGTGGGACTCATATGGTTGTCTGAGAAGGTTGTGTGTGAAGACTGAGTCAAAGGAAACCCTCACCCTAGCAAGGCGGAAAGACCTTGATGGCTTTCACTGAGACTATTCACTGCTCCTGTGCTCAAAGAGCTTTCTGGGCACATGCACACTTAGTCCTATGCACAATCACCTTCCTTTCCCCTGTTTGTTTATAACATAAGAACTCAGTAAATTTTACTGGGGAAGTAACACTTTTGTTATTAACTGAGAGTGTTCTGCTATGCTGAACTCTGGTAGATATGAATTTTATCCACAAAGGGGTCACTTCTCTTTGTTTTAGCCTCTGGACCACAGTTATTGATTCCATGCTGTGAGGCTCCAGCAGTTAGGGCAAACTGTATTGGCGATTCTAACTACAGAAACTACAGAAGAAGAAATAGAAGTGTCTTCAGCATATTCTGTATTTCTCTGGCTCCTAGAAACTTGTATTCCTGGCTGACATGAGTAGTAGATCAGATACCTTTGTTGGGACTGCAGTTCCGAGTAACAGGGGAAAAGGTCAGATTGCTCCAGCAGTTCCTCATCCCATGCATATTCTGTCTATCATCAGATTTACATCAGGCCCAGGGTTCAGCTGTTGTGCTCCTTCCTTTCTTGTGTTTCAGCATTACTGAGGACAAGGTTCTCTGCATCACGCAGGAGTCTTTTCAGGATACACTCACTACATTTTCTGAAGGCACAGAGCGAGAGATGATTGATCCCCTGAGCGACAGAGTTTTTTTCTCATTTTAGAAGCACTATGATTCCTATAACTGATTGTGTTCCCCTCTTTTGTTTGCCTGGTTTCTAGGAAAATTTGGATCACATTTGCAGTTCACCTGTATCAAATACAGTACATAGAATCTTACAGCCATCATGTTTCACATTACTCATTTTCATGTTAATTATTCATCATTTTAATGTCCTAAAATTACGTTTCTTTTCCATTAGTTTTCTCACTTTAAAAAACAGCTTTGCACTACATTTCTCTAAAAAAAGGCTCTAAAATTCTTTTGAAATAGGGAAGAATTTAAGCAAATAATAACCCAGTGCTGTAACAGGTGTTTCTACTGTGCTCGTCACGATGCCAAACACTACCTACAAAGAATCTAGAAAATTCAAGGATCCTGAGATACCAGACTCCATTTACTGAGGGAACAAAGAAAAAGACCAACACACTCCTTCAGACTGTAGCTAACAAGTGGTACTAATGCTCAGAAGCCCACCCAGAAGCCTGAGAAATGTGGAGAGACTTCCCAGGGATACAACTATTTAAAAGCAAAATTAGTAATCAGTAAGAAAAGCCCTACCCCTGGCTGAGTGTTTTCATTCTGCAGATGTGGTTAGATCTCAGCCAGTTCCCAATTGGCACAGCTGTCTCCAGCTGTGGACTTTAGTACCACATAGGCCAGCAGCTGTGGGGAAAGATACATTGTAGTTTGATTATCTCTCTATTTTAAAAACTGCCATCAGTTTTAAACAACTGTTCAGTGGGTGGAGGACTCCAGATACCTTGCTTTTATTAATTCATTTATTGGCTTCTCATGGTGAGTCAGGCATTGTGTGGTACCAAAGTCTAAGAATACACACACAAGGAAGCAGAGACTTTAAGGAACAGAAAGCAAAATAAATCTGGTATACAAAAAGCCCAAATATAACAAGAAAAGTATTAAATATGTCTACATAAGCTGCTATGGGATTTGACAGAAGGGAAGAGTTCCTTACCTAAAAATATCAGATTTTCAAATAATTTGAACTGCTTCCTGACACAGGAAAAATTCAAGCCCTGAAAGTGGAGGGTGTGTTAATGGCATTAATTGGAGAGTGTTGAAATGTAGTATATGTTTGGAGAACACCAATTAGACCAGTCTGGCTTTCCTTTCTTTCTTTCTTTCTTCTTTTGTATTTGGTACAAGGTCCACAGGCTGTATAGGGTCTCACTATGTAGATCAAACTCATAGTGATCCTCCTGTTTTCAAAATCCCAAGCTCTGGGATTATAGGTACGTGCCACCATGCCCAGTTTCCTGGATTTCTTTTCAGTGGAAGATTATTGGCTAGGATGGATATTTGGGCACCTATATTTTATATTCTCAGAAACTGCCATGGATTTTCAAATTGACCATATGCAATAAGTATGGGTAGTGAACAGACTACTCCCTTTATAAAAATTGATAAGATCTGGAGGACTCTAGCAATAACCTTTCTATCTCTCTTTTTCTTGAATCTTCTTGACTTCTGTGTTACTAGGAAATTATGCAATATCCTTGGGCATGAGTGGCTCCACTCATGTGGCCAAGATTACTTTTTGTCTTCATGGTAGGTGGAGAAACACTTACTGATTTGGCCCTTGCTAGTCTTTGACATACTGGCCAGTCATGATGTGGATTGTGTCATGGTTTATAAGATGCTCCAAACTCCTACACAATGACAGAGTTCATCAAGAGTCAGTAGGAACATGGGAAATATTGGTTAGGTATGCTTGAAACTGCATGAAATTCAGCTTTGTAATAGAGTACTGAGAAAAAAGTGTGAGACGTTTTGTTATAGTATCTTTGCCTTTTATTGTATTATACAAGTCTATTATTATTTAATTAAATGGTATTTTTTTGTTTTGTTTTGTAGTAAACACTTTTTGTAGCATTAAGTTACAAGTAGAGGCTGGGGATATAGCTCAGTGGAATAAATGCTTGCCTGGAAAGCACAAGGTCCTGAGTTTGAACCCTGGTACAACTTAAAAAAAAAAGGAAAGAAAAAGGAAAATTGTGTCCCTACGATCTAGGAAGTTTTACAAGATGAAATTACGTGCACTTTGTAAAACGTGAACTTTCACTTAGATCAGACAATTCCTCTAAGGTGATGTCAATCATGTTTGTTTCTGAACTTTCCCATATATGATCAAAAAGCTCAGTGAACACTTACCAGGTATAATTAGTGCAATGTGGCATCTTGCTCTACAGGAAGAACATCAACTATTCCATTTTATCTTGCAATATAGTTACTGCCATCAAACCTTAGTGTCTGTACAGGATTATTTAACAATGCCCCTAGTCCCTTTTAGGAGGTCAGATTGAGATAAATGTAGATATTGGAATTTGTCTAAGTTACTTTTTTCCAGTTGCTGGAACGAAACACCCAATGCCCAAAATTAAGGAAGGAAAGGTTTATGCAGCTCACAGTTAGTGGATGTTTCAGTCCATACTCAGCTCCAAGGCAGACTGGCACATGGCAGATGACAGCCATTCATGGTGGCAGAAAACAGCAAAACAGCAAGAGCAAAAGGGCAGGAGCAGTGGCAGCAGTTCACACACTCCTTTCTTTATATTGCCTTCAGGCTATCTACCCCATGGTGGGTGTAGCACTCACTCTCATAATCCCAGCAGAACCAACACCCACAATCCCAGCAGTAAATCATGAATTAATAACGAACTCCGCCCCAATGACTGCATGAGGATTTTAGGGGACAACTACACACAAACCATAAGAGAGTCTGTCCACGCAGCTATACCAGACCCAGTTAAACTACAGCTAACTGACAGTGCACTGAGGGTACTATAGTCGCCCACTCCATGTGCATACAGAGAGTGCCATTCTTTTCTTAGAGCTCCTTGTATGTTGTATGTGACTATCAGACATTCAGATTGAGCCACGATGCTGCATCAAGCAATAAGTTAGCTTCTAGTAGAAATGTTAAAGATCAGTAAATATCAAAGTTTTAAATAATTAGTAAATATAATGATACATTTTAATACTTTCTAGTAATGTTGTAGTTTGGAAACCTCTGGTACAGACAACTGCTGTTTTTCCTAGTTCTGAGATCCAATTCTACCAGAACAAGTGGATTAACTGCTTTGTCACTGTGTTCCTTCACCAGTATTGCAGGTATACTAGGTGTGTTTTGCATAGTATTTTTGATGTAAGACATTTAAAAGGATATGTTGAACCTAGTGAGCAGCAGGGATCCAATTTTTAAAAATCAACATGTATTTATTTATTTATTTGGTACAGGGTCTCTATACATCTCAGACTAGTAGTGATCCTCCTGTCTCAGCCTCTCTAGCACTGGGATTACAGGTGTGTGCTACCAGGCCCAGTTTCAGTGGCTGGCACAGAAGGCCCAGGGTTCCAGGATTGGCATCGTATGTGGTACCCAGGATTGAACCCGGTCTTTATGCTTGCCAGGCTAGTGCTTAGATTGCTGACCTATCTTTTTGGTCTCCATTTTGTTTTTGTTGCTATGATAATTGCAATTATTTAGCATCCGCTTACATATATATCTATGCCAAATAATTTAGATGCCTTGACAATAATTGGAATTTTAGGAATACAAGAAAGGCTCACCAAAAGATGCCTACAATGTCCTCCAGCTATGTAAGAAGACTGGTCATATTTGTACTTTTCAAAGTGCATAATCCTGGGATAAACAGTGTAGGTGAAAACTCCTAGGCTCTGTGCTTTAAAACTAGATATAATTTTTTATGGCCTACTTACCAACTAAACCAAAGTTGCTCATCTAATAAAATGAAGATCATGTGTCCTCTTTGCAAGATGATTGAATTGGAAGTTTATCAGATCATGAGTAGAAAGAGTATAAATATACTTCCTGGAAAAACTAGGTACAAAAAACGTTTAAAACTGTTTTGAACCCACAAACTACACTTGTCTTCCTTCCATCTGAGAAGAAATGAATTTGTGCATTTCTACCATGGCCAGGCTGTTTACAGGAATTGCTGAGAGAAGAGTAGGGCTCGAGGCATCACTCTTGACTCAGAACTGAGGCTGTTCCTTTAGTTTTCTTTAACCACCACAGCACCATGGGTTAAAGGAAGAAAAATATTGATGTTTTATTGAATTACTCCTATAGGTCAGATCATGTATCACTGCTGTGATCTAAACAATGAGCCGGTGCAGGAGGAATGCACAGCTGAGCCTGATGAGGTAAACCTTCCACAGCCTTGACTCCTGCAAGACCCAGAAAATTGCTTCCTTTATTTAATTACAAATTAATTGAAAACACTCTCACGCTGATAAAACACTATTAGTTTCCTATTTGTTGATAATAGCCTAATCCTCCTGTAATAGGCCCGTAGACACCACTGCATGGTTATGTCATCAATTTTACACTTGCTGGGTCTGAATAAATATGGCTGCCTGATGTTCAGGCAAAGAAAGGATAAACGTACAAGAGGTGTGCTTCAGGAAGCACAAACCAAAGGTGAGTTTGATGCCAGATGGTCTGTGTGCATTCCCAGTTCTACCACTCACAGTGAGGAGGCATCTTGGAGCCCTTGTTGCACCAGAAGACTAGTAACTTCATGAAAAGAACTAGCACAATGCTTGTCACACAGTGCGGGATTCAGTAATGCTCCCTGCATTCCTTTGTTTCCTCTCTCTCTCTTTTTTTTTTTTTTTTTTTGTACAGTTAAGGGAACCAATACTCTGCTATCAGTTCAGAGGTTGATCTTAGTCCCACAGGGTTAGTAACTATAACGCCATCTTATCCAGCATCCTGAATCTCCTTATCAGGACATTATACAACTCCCTCCTTCATACCATAGTCTTGTTCATGCTTTATTGTCAATTTCATGTCTATTCAGGGCAGGCTATGGATAGTAGTATGAGGTGAGCCCTGACATTATTGCCTCCCCAGTACAACTCACACCTGGGTAAGGTGGTTACAGAAACACTGTTGCGGGCTGGCCAGATAGCTCAGTGGACTAAAGTGAGCAGGCTTCGATCCCTGGCGTGCTGTGCTGGCCCTGCCCCCCAGGGTGCACTGAGAGGGTGACTGAGAGTGGGCTTGGTGGCCCTTGCCTATAATCCCAATGCTTGGGAGGCTGAAAACAGAAGGATCACTATGGTGTAATCTGTGTAGTAAGACCCTGTACACCCTGTACTAAACACTGTTGCAATTAAGGTCAGGTCTACATAATAGCGAGTGAAGCAGCACCCCCAGAATATCAGACTCTCTGTAAAGAAGCAAGTAGGAATCAGTTACTGTTAGTGCCAAGGATATTGAGACTGGGCCATTTAGTGGACGTTAACAATCAAAATAACCACTGCTATCATAATAAGACTTTATTTACAGGCAGAGGAAATTGATTTCATAGGCTTTTAGTTATTTTTTTATGAGATTCAATGTTTTATTGTACAGTATTTTTAGCATGACTTTATGCCTTTAGTTATAACAGAAAGTGTTTTAGTTATAGCAGAAAGTGAGACACTTTACCTTTGCTTTAGTGTTTAAATTTGTAAACAAGGCAGAAGAAAACAAGACATAAATTTCTGCTGCATTTCAGGACAGGTTGAATCTGCCACCTGTATTTTAACCTTAAAAGGCAAAAAAAAGGGAAAGGGGCATGGCATGCTTACCGAGTGGAGAACACACTCTTATGGTAATGGTCCAGGAAACACTGGATTAAGTCTCAGAGTTCTCAGTTCACCTCCTGCTCTCTTACAATCCCCACCCCAGCCTGCCTTTCTGAAGGAGCCAAGGGGAATTAAGAAGAAATTATTTTTTGTTTGGTACCTGAGAGAAATACAGTCATTATTAACTGGCTGGGAGAAACTGAGCTCTATTTAATAGTTACAGTGAAGAAACAGCTAAGTGTGGAAAGGTAGGCAATATTCAAAGAACCTTCAGCCAAAATGAAAAAGAAATCAAATCAGGAATCAAGGGATTCATCAAAAGTATATTGTATGGGCCAGGGGAGTTGGGAGAAAGTTGAGGGTCTTCACCTGTCGGTGTCATTTATCCCCTGCATGTCAGACACTTAGTAGAAAATTAATAAATATTTATGATATAAAGATAGATAAATGGGGGACTAGAGAACAAAAGATCAACTACAAAATATATTAGCTTCAAATTTACAAAAAGGAAAATCTGAATTTGCATGTGCTGTAGGAAAAGACATCATGGTTTTGTGTTGAATGTTGATGAGTCAATATCAACTCATACAACGACTTCGCCTGCATGTAGACATCACTAGAATCAAAGCCACCACAACTTGCAGTACAATGCAAACACTGCTTTCATGGAGGAAAAGATACAGTAGAGTTCTAAGTTCAAAGTGTGCCAAGCTGGACATGTCCTTATCAGCCCCTGTGACTCATTTTGCTAGATTGGATCATGTTATCTAACTGGTGGAAGCAAGTCTAAATATACAGGGAAGAACTCAGGAGTAGAGATGCCTTGTTGGTTTTCTCATCTTGCCAGAATCAAGGAAAAGGTCTGAGAAATTTTTGATTTGTCTTTGATAACAATTTCAAATCCCTTAGTGAGGAGACTCTTTCTGATAAACCAAAAATAGTAGGTTTATATCCATTAGAATCTGTTAAAGAATGAGCATGTACCCTAGTACCTAGACATTGCATAAGGAGATAGATACATTAGCTTGCATAGATGAAAGATCAAATAACAAAATGGACCTCAAAGTTAGTTCACGCAGGGAGTTAATTTTGCCACCAGTGTTCCGGACAACACTTTCCCTAGTTGGCTAGCTATGTCAGTTTCATCCTAGTCCATTTCTCTCATTGCCAGAGGGCTGCATATTGTCTTGAACGAATCAGGATAGGCCTCCTTTGGCCTTAGGACAGAAGAACATATTTCTTTAGGAGTTCCAGAAAATCCCCTTGTATATTTCATTGGCTGCAATTTAGTTATATATTAAGTTCTAAATTAAATGATGGCTGGCTGGCTAGATAGCTCAGTGATCTAAGCATTTGCTTGGCAATAGCAGGGACCTGAGTTCAATTCTCAGCACCACATGCTGCACCAGCCCTGCCCCAGGTGCACCAAGCTGGCTACTGAGACCAGGCATGGTGGTGCCCGCCTGTAATCCCAGTGCTGAGGAGGCTGAAAACAGGACAATCGCTATGTTCCAAGCTGTGTAGTGCGACCCTGTACCTAATATACAAAAATTAATTAATTAATTAATTAATTGTAAGAATGATTGGATTTCTCTAAGATTCATCAGATCCACCTTTCGAGCAGAAACTTAAGTTGCCTAGTCTGAGATTTATGGCCAGCCTAGGTAAAAGGAAAGAATTAACCTAATGATATTCTTTTCATAATAAAGAAATTGGTGGAGGAGTAAAATGCTGAAATAGAGAACAACAGTCTAAGCAAAGCAGAGCTGCATCAAGTACGTGTTTTGCCAGAATGTCAAATGGTCAGAAGTTAAGATAAATGTATAATTAGAAGCAAGGAAGAAACCACATAGAGCCTTCACAAATTGATATTTTTGTGTTAGAGTGAGTAACTTCCCAAATTGTTATTATAATTAAAAATTCCTCAGTTCACACTCCCAAGAAGAAGCCAGTGTCAAATCCATTAGAAAGGTATAGTACACACAAAAAGATGTCCCCTAACTCTCCAAGCATCCGAATTGAAACAGGATAAGTCTCTAAGTCCTTGAGACAGCTGGTAGAAAACGCAAAGCTGCATGATTACGGATGATGTAACTGCTTCCGGATGGAGCCGGACTGTCATTAAAGCCCTCGACATCAACTTGTCAGAAATGCTGCTGATTGAGTAGAAGAGCAGCATGAAGCATTCTTTCAAGAAATACTGCATTATAGACACCCCATGTGGCACAGGAAAAGATATTGTCTGGAAAAATGTGGACAAAAAGCCTTCTAGAGGAGCTGGAATCAGAAGTCATGACTGACAGTTTATTTTGCTTGTGTTTTCTTCCTTATGCATTGCAAGAGCGTGATGAAGACTTTTACATTACTTAGCCAGGCTTAGTGTTATGTGCCTATAACCCCAGCTCTCTGGAAGGCAGGAGGATTGCAAATATGAACCTCAGCCTGAGCAACTTAGTGACATGTTGAGAACACATGTCCAAAAAAAATAAAATAAAATAAAATAAAGGCTGACTATGTAACACAGTGCAAAGGCTCTGGGGCCAGTCCCCTGTAGTGAAAACAAATCCAGTTAAGTTAGGCTTTACTAAGATAAACATTAAGAAATGATGAGAACAATGCTATTGGTTAAATATTTCTGGCATTATAATGTAGGAACAATCCATTTTTAGAGGGGTTATCTGTCTTACTACTCCCAAGGTAATAATAATTTGTGCTGTTGTGCAGGTGCCCACTATTGAGCTAGGTTGGAGGACAGCTGAAATGTTTGGCAGGCTCCACAAACACATCCCGTCTCTCCATTACGGCTTGTGTCTTCACCTTCCTCCCAATCCTCAGGCACTCATAGGTGGGCATTTATGAAGGTGGCTGGATCTAGAGCTTGTGAATATAGATTAAGGCCGTGTGATAACTAAATCAACTTGCTGGTTGATCTAACAAAGTTCTGGATGTGTGTAATGGAAAGGCCCAGCCTGTGTGTGGATGGTTCTAACAGGCCTAAAAGGAATGAAAGGGAAAGAGAGGCTCTCTGCTTCGCTGCGTCTTGCTCCTGCTGCTTCATGAACTGTTTCTCCTCTGTTATGCTGTGCTGCCTTGGACCAGGCAAATATGGACTGAAACCTCCACAAGCTGTGAACTACAACAAGCCTTTTTCCCTTTAATGTGGATGTTGGTTATTTTGTCCCAGCAATGAGAAAAGTAATTGCAACACTCTCTAATATTAACTAAGCTGAAAAGTTGCTTTTGCTTTTACTCTTGACCTTGAATGTTTAGCCACTGGCTAAGGCAACCTTCTTCTTCTTTTTTTTTTTTTCTTTTAACTTCATGTATTTGGTACAGGGTCTCAATCTGCAGCTCAAACTCATAGTGATCCTCCCGTTTAAGCCTCCCCAGTGCTAAAATTAGAGGCATGCATCACCACGCCCAGTCTTTGTGGCCAGCTGAACACACCCATGGTGGGACCAGTGCAGCACGTGATACTGGCGTTCAAACCCGGGTCCTTGCGCTTGCCTAGGAAGGTGCTTAGACTGCCGAGCTATCTCCGTGGCCCCAAGACAACCTTCTTGAGACAACCTCTCAAATGGAAGCCTTGTGGACCGCTCAAAGACACTCACTGGATGCTTTTTAGAAATAGATTTAATTTACTATTTAAAACGTTTCTCATGTTTTTGCAGCCACTTGCTGCCTTCCCCAACTTTCAAAGTTTTCTTTGAGTGTGTTCTTGTAGCAACGGAGCTACATAACTAAATGCTAAAATAACTGAATTGCTCTGCCTTTCTTTTACAGTTGTTTTCTTCACAGGCACACAGATGTTAAGATCATCATCAGAGATGAATGATAAATGATGCTTTATTGCGGGATTCGTGAAAAAGCAGTGTGAACACTTACAGCATGCAGTTGATTACTTCGCAACCCTTTCCAGCAAAATGCGTTTTAAAGAATGTGGTGTTTTGGTAATTTCTACTGTCTCATTATTGCTACTTGTGAATTATAATGTTTGGGATTACACTGTTTGTGAATACACTGTCACTGTTGGAATGGCTTTTTAATTGTACCATCAGTGATTTTATCCAGTCTGAAGTGTGTGTGTGTGTGTGTGTGTTAGTCACAAGTTGCTAGGGATAGAGCGCAGAACCTTTGCACTGAATTATATTCTTAACTCCTATTTTATTTCTTATTTTGAGCCAGATTTTACTAAGTCACTAAATTGCCCAGATTGGGTTTAAACTTGAACCCCCCTGCCTCACCTTATTAGAATAATGGGATTATAGAAACGCATGGCAACACCCAAATGAATTTGATTTTTTTGTGTTATTATTGAATTTTTTTAATTAATTTTTTGAGAAGCTTATAGCAATGAGACAGTTTCAAAATGGGTTAGTAGGACAGTTACAATAATTAATACATTGCGTATTGTTGTCTTCGTAGTAGTTAATCATTGTACAAGATGCAGGCATGATATCCTGCCCAAACACTATTAGTACAAATCTTTCTTCTCATTGAATCAAGAGAAAGTAGCTGTATATCTAGCTTAACTATTTTGTATATGCAGATACAAAATGGTCCTTCATCTGTGTCCTCAGTTTTTGTTTAGTTTTGTCAGAGATGGGTATTCCATTGCCATTTAAATATTATAGGTGCGTGAATTCAGCAAAATAATCCAATATAGTCCAGTAGTCCATAATAGTAGTGGGTTATCCGTAGGACTGGAAGTGTCAGAAGTTGTTGACTTGAGCTTTTTACAGTTAAGCACATCAATATGGCTTTACTTTTTATACCTCATTTTTATACTTATCTTCTGGATGGTTAAGACCAAGATAAAGCAAGACCTATATAACAAGAAATGTAACTTCTGTATCTGAGTTTTATTTTTAATGTATTACTATGTACTTATAAAATCAGCTGGCAGATGACTATGGCCAATTGTCTTTCTGTGTCAGTCTGTCATTTCGTTATCTTATCTAATGATGTATCTTTCTGAATATATTCTTGGATTGTATGCCTAAATTATGTCACGCCTGTCCTTTCTAATTTGCTTTACCTTGATTGTTCTATCATCAGGGCAATTTGCAGCTATTTCTTCGAGTATATTTATTATACTAGCTGTGTGAAACACAAAAATTTGCTGGAATATTAAAGCGATAACATCTTAATTCATCTTCAAAGTACAAATCTGTCAGAATTAAACAAGACTTACATTTGTTTTTGTTCACTGTCTACAACAGGGTTGACAGTTGTTATGAAAGGCACTACTTTATCATATAATTACACTTTGGTTTAATTAATATGTCAAGTTTTCTTGACCATTAGGGACTGGCTAAATAACAAGCACATGTGATCTTATTCCTAAGCATAAATTAAAGTGTATAGCATACAACTTCGACATTTTTTATGTTAAATTTTAATCTTTCCCAGGACTGAAAAGTCACTTCCACTATTATGCAGAACTCTTCTTCTGTCATAAGATAGCTGAAGTCGCATACTTGTGCCGAAGATCCAAAACAAGAATACAGGTTTCTGGGGCTGTGTTGGTCTTGATGATTCTACTTTGTCAAAGATGACCACGAACATAGCACAGCGCATCATGTCACCAGCTTAGGAGGTTTGCCATGATTAAATTAAAATATATAAGGCCAAGTTATACTTACTTTTTAGGCAGACCAGGACATAGGACTTGTGAATTAATACATGCAGGCTGGGGTTAACACAGATACACTGACCTATAGATGAAGAGAGCTTCCAGGCCGTAGTGTGGAGACAGTGGGGCACCAAAGCTGTCATAGAAGCTACAAGCGAAGTCCTTTTATGTTAGGCGGGATCAGCTTCATAGTTGCACCCCTGGCATCAACTTTTCTTCTTCCTAGTTCTTCTGTATCTCATGGTCAAAGTTTATCACACTATTTAGATCGATCAGCTTCACTCAAATCGCATCCAGACTGTTTTCAATTAATTTATTTCTAAATATATTCTTGAATTCTGCATTCTTCTTATTTCCTTGATCTGATCTGGTCACAATTTTAAGTATAGTTTAATGTCCTTATGTTTGGTCCTGACAAGAACTCTAATATCGTTTCACTGAGTCATAAATTCTTCTCATAGTTTTCTGGTTCTTCAGCTATAATGTAAGCAACAGAAACCTCCAAAGTTCAGGAAGTATATTTCTCCACAAAAGAATATTGTAAATAAGGACATATTCTTTTATTTTGCAAATGCACAGTCTACCTATTAGAGGGGTTGTGTAGATTTTTGCTGCAATTTGTGTAGAGGCAGCAACCTTCCGCGTCCACCTGGTCCACTCTGTGAAGGAAAGATGGTGATGTCAGGCAACTCTATGTCAACTTGCTGAAAGACAATCCCAATTTACTAAATGCCTAGTTCACAAAAATTCTAAATCACTACTTTGATATCTTTCGCAAAACCTATTCTTTATAGCCGTTTATAACAATTCTTGAAGATTTCTTGAGAAAATTTTTTTATTCATAGCAGTTTGCAAAGAAATATTCACTTTATCTTTGTTCCAGTCCTTGCTGCTCTAGCTATAGGGTGTTGGGAAATACTAAGTGAATCCTGGGGGCCCAGGGAGATAGCTCAGTAGAATAAGCACTTGCCTGGCAAGCGCAGGATGCTGAGTTCAATCCCCAGTACAGTAAAAAAATAATAACTAAGTGAACCATCTATTGGGAAAAAGGCTGCAAAGAGAGCCAGCATACAGTTCAAAGTAGGCTGTCAGTCCCAAAGATGGGGTGGCACAGTGAGACCGCAGGTCAGGGAGAGAGAAGATAGAGGGAACACTGAACACACAAATGCGTGCCTCTACCATGTGTTAGTTTACTGAGGTACACCTCCATAAGAAATTGAAAATACTTAAAGTGATTATTCGCAAGGTTGAGGCAGAAGAATAAAGTCAAGGCAACTCTCAAAATAAAATTTAATTGAATTTAACTGTTAGAATCATGACCATGAGTACATCCATCACTTTCAGCACTTCATATGTGAAACCATTTGAATTTGTCTCAAAAATCACTGGGGCTCTGTTTTTGTCTGTTTTCCAAGTTTCATTCTGGAACTAAGATTTCTAGGTCAGGAGAGCATAAGGTTGCAGGAGAAAGAAGCGAACATTGTACGAGGGGTGCTGGTGAGTGGTACAATTCCCACTTCCACAACGAGTCACACACTCATGAATTCTGGTTATGGGGAAAGTACAGTACCACACATTGGATGCTGGTTCAAAGCACGTACAACTTTATAGAGAACCTTGCCAAGTCATGCAAGGCACTGCCATGTAGCCAGTGCTGCTAATTGCATCTTCAAAAGGCTATTTAACCTTTCTACCAATTCACCTGCCATTGGCTTGTTGAACACAATAAGCCTAGTCAATTCTAGGAACATAAACCCATTGCTGTGCTTGTTTGGCCAGAGGAAAATAGTTCCTTGGTCAGAACTACTGTTGTGTGGAATACCATGATAGTGGATAAAACATCCCTTCACCACTGTCCTGCAAGGATCTCCTGGAAGAGGTTTATAGTGCTGCAGCTGTCCACTTTTAAGGGGTGCCTGTACAACTTGAAGAATCACCTATAACCAGGCCCTCATCTTTTCTTTTACTGTTGCCTGGTCACAGGGTATACCTCATGAGACCATAAGTGCATGCCAGAGGACTGAAGTCAACTTGGCAGGAGCAGAACCATGGATACTTAGGCCACTTCTCTATGCAACTTACTTGTGCCTGTAGGATCTTCTTAGGCCTTGTCCTGTATACAGTGATGGACTATTGTAGTGCATATACACCTTTATGATTTTGTGGGTCAGAGCACCTAGTTCTTGATAGATATTTCAGATCTCATGGTAACGTGGTATCCCCTTTTGAAGTGTTTGCTTTTTCTAAGATCCAGTAAGAGTCCAGGAGCTATTTCTCAAAGTGTAGTTGTCTTCAGATGATGGCAGAGCTTTGCTCCAAAATCCCAAGGGCCTCTGTTGCAGTTCACCTGTGGGGGCCACACAGTGATTCCAATTAGCAACCATATCTGCACTGACCCTTTAAGCAACATCGTAAATACTGGATCTTGTAGTTTGAATGGCAGAACAGTGTGCACACTTGCCTCCTCTTATTCTTGACCTCACTCAAAAACTAGTAGCTTCTTGAGTCACTTAGTGAATGGACAAGGTACTACATCCAGGAAAGGAATATGTTCCTTCCAAATTCAAATAGGTCCATTAGATGCTGTGCCTCTCTTTTGCTTGTAGGAGGGGCCAGATGTAACAACTTGGTATTCACCTTAATAAAGATGTTTTTGCATGCCCCACACCACTGAACTCATAGAAATTTCACTGAACTTGAATTTTAATTGAATCGATTGCTATATCCTGGCTTGCAAGTGCTTTACTATGCAGTCCAGAGAGGTTGCTATCCCTTGATCCCTCGTTCCAATCATCATAATGTTATCAATGTAATGAGTCAGTGTGATACTTCGTGGAAGAGAAAGATGATCAAAATACCTGCAAGCCACACTAATATACTGAGCTGCAAAAGGCTCAAGTCAACAACTTCTGACATTGCCAGTCCTATGGATAACCCACTACTATTATGGACTACTGGACTATATTGGAATATTTTGCTGAATTCACGCACCTATAATATTTAAATGGCAATGGAATACCCATCTTTGACAAAACTAAACAAAAAAAGGAAATATAAATTAAGGACCATTTTGTATCTATATATACAAAATAAGATAGATATATAGCTATTTTCTCTTAATTCAAAGAGAAGAAAGATTTCTACTAATAGAACTAATTAGTACTAATAGTGTTTGGACAGGATATCATGTCTGAATTTTTTACTATGAATAACTACTACGAAAACAACAATATGCAATGTATTAATTATTGAAACTGTTCCACTAACCTGTTTTGAAACTGTCTTATTGCTATTTGTTTCTAAATAAAATTAATTACAAAAAGATACATGGAAGCTAAAGTGTGACACAGGGCTAGAGTTTATATAGCCCTGAGGCAGGACAGTAGAGGTGCGTTGCTGATGTTGCCAACTCAGAGAAAATTGTTTCTGGTGGTCCTTACAAAGATGTATGGAGAAAATATCATTTTCTTAATCAATAGCTGCATACTGTGATTCAAGAGATATGTTAACATGCTCAATCAAGGAAACCACATCTAGTACAGCAGGCGACATTGGATTCACCCCTCGAATAAGCTTATTGTAATTTACCATCATTCTCTAAAATATATCTGTCTTCTGCATAGGTCAAATAGAAAAATTAGATGGGGATGTGTTGGAAACTACTACTCCTGTATCTTTCAGGTCCTTGATGGTGGCACTAACCTTTACAATCCAGCCAGAGATATGACACTATTTTTTATTTTCCTAGTCCGAGGCAATGTTAAAGGCTTCCATTTGGATTTCCTACTATAATAATCCTCACAGATTAGGAAATTTATTTAGATATTCTATGAGGAAATAAGGATAGACATTCTAATTCTGCATTTTAGAACTTGAAAAGTGGCCACAGAATGTATTTAGGGCCTACTGGTTGTACTGTGAGTTGAATCTTTGATAAAACTCTGTTGATTGCCTGAGCTGCATAGGCCACTACTTTCACTAGAGGGCTACAATGCTGTTCTGGATCTCCTGGAATCAGTGTTAGCTAATAATCAGTGCCCCATAATCAACAAATTGTCTAATAGTTTCCTTTCCTCCAACATGCAGTTACCTTGATGAAAAGCTTTAGGTTTCTCTGAGGAGGTACGGGAGAAGAACTGATAGTAGAACTGTTTGGTAATGCACTAGGGTCCTTCTTTAGAGGGACCCAGGATTCCTTTCATTCCAGGTGTCCTATGTCTGTGGAGTGAATCAAGCCTGGAAATTGGCTGACAGGCTATGATTCTCAGTTTGAAATATATTTGTATTCATTTGCACTAAAAATGTCCTGCTTATAAAAATTCATGGGAACATAATAATAAATAATCAGCCAGTGGAATACATGTGCACATATCAGAATGTTCAAATCATTACTTTGCTTCTGCTGTCCACAACAGCATGTCCACCTTCTCATTGGTGGAAGAATGCTGATACTTGACCCCTGACCCCCTAGGAAAAAATTATGCTCATTATTTATAAGTTTCTCAATTGAATAAATGCAGACTGTCATACAGGAGTATCAAGGATAGCATACTCTTTAAGGATTCTGATGCCACCTTTACAAATCTGTTTCTTTTTATTTATTTATTTATTTATTTATTTATTTATTAGAGAGAGAGAGAGAGAGAGAGAGAGAGAGAGAGAGAGAGAGATAGTGGTGTGTGTGTGTGGCCAGCTCAGCCCACCAGGGGGCGGGGCTGGCTGGCATGTGGTGCTGGGGGATCGAACAGCGGTCCCTGATGCTTTGCTAAGCTTGTTCTAAGCAGGTGCTTTAGACCACTGAGCCATCTCTCCAGCCCACAAATCTGTTTCTTAAGGCATTAGTGAAGGACATGTATTCTGGGCCCTTCCAAGATGGAGGATTGGGTTTTACCTGATGACTCCACTCAATCATTCTAATTTCCCTGAGCTTCTGAGGAATATCAGGTATCTTGAGCTCATTGACAGTAGGGAATCTTTTGATCCACATTTCAACCAATTAACCATCAACTATTAGAACCTTTGTAAAAAACTCCATGAACTTGATATTAAATTCAGAATCTCTAGCTAATGGGTCCATATCAAGAAACAACCTAATTTAGGTTTATGTTTCTTCTACCAGTATTGAATTTCCTTGAATTTCACTCCCATTCTTGCCTCTGAGACCACTGCCTATAAGAATTAGAAAAATCAAGCATTTTGGAGGGAGTATAGCAATCATCCTCATGAGTCATGCTGTGTAGTTCACCTTTAGGAGCCTTCTGAGATAGCCTGGTTATTGGTCTAGAGGTAAAAAAAAGTGTGTTGAGCAGTGGTTATGAGGAGTCTCAGCATTATTTTACTTGTTGCCTGAATTGGCATGGTCATTATCATTTCCATAGGCAACAAAGAATTAGTCTCCTCAGTTATAGGACAGGCCATCACCTTAGGGAGTGAGGACAGGGATGCCTTTAACAGTGGGGATGGGGAGTTATCCTCCTATGGATCATCTCATCAGAATTTAGGACCTCTGTGTATCTAACCATATCATGTTCCCTCAAAATATCTCCATCCAAAGTTGTTTGTGTATGTCTGAGGCACATGATTTTCTTTTATTAACTTGTCTAGTGAGGCTAAAAGCAACCATCCAACATCATTTCATTTCCTGCTCTTGCAAAAATTCCTCAAAGGTATTATAAATAAAGTCACTAGATTCTATCACACAAGTGTCAAATTTGTATAATTAAATGGATCTATGGTTTGTATTACATTCAGTCATCAGTACAAGTCTGTCAGGATGAAGATGAGCTTGCTTTGGAAGGCCAAAGAGTCTATTCTGGAAGGCTGAAACAATGGCGATCAATGTCCAAAGGCAATGGTGGAGACGAACTCAGAAAAAGGTGAAACAATTCCTTCTGTTCCTTTTTGTTCTGTCCAAGCTCCTTGCCTATTTGTTGGTTCCACCCACATCCGGGTTGGGTCTTCTCCTTCAGTTTAGGGGCCTACATGTCAATCATCCAGAGACAAACAGAGTGTACTGGGAAGTTTGTATTTAAGTCAAGTTTACATATCACAAGTAACAATCACACTTATTGTTCTAGAGGTCAAGAGGCCTAACGTGGTTCAACAGGGTTGCGTTCCTTATGGAGGGTCCAGAGGGAACTCTGTGTCTTTGCTTTCTCTGTTTTCTGAAAGCTGCCTAAATTCCTTGGCTCATGATCCCATCTTCTATTTTCAAGGCCAACAATACAGATTCTTCCAGTGTATTTTTGTCTACTGTTTGTATAGCCATATTACCTTTTCTATCTGTGACTCACCTGTCTACCCTTTCTAAGGACACTTGTGATTATATTGGCCAACCCAGATAATCCAAGATAATCTCTCATTTTCAGGTTTGTATCCTAACAATATTTACAAAGTCTCTTTTTTCCATTCAGGTAAATATTCACAGATTCTAGATTAGGATTTGGGCATTTTGCATGGTTGACTATTGAACCTACTGTATACCTGCTACTCACCCTTCAGTAAGTTACATGCGAAATAGTATATGGAAAGAGAATCTCCTCTCCTTTTGCCACGGAGCTGAAATTGAAGAAAGCCAAATAAAGGCAGTCATAATTTGAACAAATGAAGTACACCATATTTTCAATCCTCTCCCTTGAAAGGTGTCTGAAGTAAAACTAGGGGCATTTATTCAAAAGAATAGGATCCCAGAAATTGGGATGGAGGTGTTTAGAAGGCTTCTGATGAGGATGCGGAAACTGAGCTCCAAAGTGTGAATGATATCACTGAACTTTGCCAGAGGAAGAGATTTTCCCACCCACAGGGGGAGAGGCAACCCTATCCTCATCCTTGTACTGCTGACCTTTCCTAGCATACATGAGGAAATTAATCCTGTGTTGATCAAGCACCATGATGCTGACACTCCTCAGGATCTACCATTACCTCACTTTTGCCTGTAGGTCAGGAGGGGCAAACCTATGGCATGGCATGTGTGGGAATGCAGAGCCCTCTCTATTGGCAGAAGAGCCAAGTTTCCCCAGCAGTTGTGCATCAGATAACCATTGTTTTTATAAACTAAAACCTCAGTACTCAGGTTTAATGACAGTGTTGGAACTTTGAGATCAATACGTAGGTTTTGGGTGGCAGTTTGGGCAGTGGGTCTCTAAAAGGTTTACCACCACCGCTGTTGGCTTATAGCCAGGCTTAAATCACAGAAGGCTTCTAAAGGTGAGGTACCTAGTGTGACTCAGGAGAAGGCTTGCTGTTCTCCCAAAGAACTTCTTGAGTTTGCTCTTATAAGCAGAGGCCTGAAGAGCAAATGTGGGAATGAATTTGATAGGCGTGGGATAATGGGGGCAAACACAAGCACCTGAATCAGGCTGAGCTTATCAATATAGGGCCTGTTGGGTAGAGATTCTGAATTTAATGTTGGAGCTCATAGGGTAAAAAAGGTGCTAACAGTTTATTTGAGTAGTTGGCAGAAGTATGAATCAGAAGACGGCTCACTGTAAATAAGTGAGAAATGACTTATATTCTGTGGGTTGTTGCAGATGAGGGAATATAAAAGCTCAGGAGGGATGCTGGCATGGATTTTTCACATTACAATGAATCCTCCACATTGGCATGATCCAGAAAAAGTATCCTTCCTAATTTCTAGAAAAATAGATTTGTGAGGGGAGTATTAACAGCTCCAAATAGCCCTGTCATTGCTCTTCTCTGTATGTCAGACTTCATAATACTGGAGCGACTCAACTGGGAAACTTAATGGTAATAGGTTTCATTGGATCCTGGAGTAGTAAGTGTCAAGAGGCAGCCCTTACTCAGGCTCAGCCAGCATGTGCGCACCAAAGGGACTAGCAGAAGTGTGCACTTATCAGAGTGATCTGATGAATGTAGACCTACGATGTGGGCTGATTAGTCATGATACTTGTGAAAGTAAAATAGAGAGAAAGCCTACTAAGTTTTATTTTAGATTAATATCATCAGAAAGAATGTAGGGCAATTGAACCTGCTTCAAATCATAGGAATAGGGAATCATAGCCTCTGAATGAGTTCTGACATTTGAGACAGTTTATAGACCTTGTACTCCTTGAAAGAAGGGGAGCATGTGTCTCCTTGAGGAAGGATCCTGGTCACCAAAAATGTACACATTTAATCTTCCCCATTCTTCTTAAGAGAGACCTATGGCTGTTTGCCAGGTATCTTGGTTACACTTCTCTCATTTCTGAGACAAAATATCCAATCCCCAAATTAAGAAAGGAAACATCTATTGAGGTCAAAGTTTGTAGAGGTTTCAGTACATAATCAGCTGGCTACAAAGCAGGTAGGAATGGCAGAGAGCCAATAGTTCATGGTGGCACAAGACAAAACAACAAGAGCAGAAAAGTGGGGAGAATGAGCCTCTTTTCCTTCCTTATATTGTATGCAGGTTACCTACCCTAGGGTGGGTACTCTACACCCTAGGATGTAGAACTGCTGAGTCACTTAAGTTAATAGAACAAAAACACAGGGGAAGGGGAACTTTTCTCTTTGCCTAATGGCTTGAGCTAGGACATACCTACACTCCTGCCCTTGAGAGAGACACTATCAACCCTCTGGTTCTAAGAGCTGTACTACTGATTTTTCTGCTTTTATTCTACAGGTGGGAGGCTATGGGATATTTAAGCCTCCATAATCATATTAGCTAATGTCTTATGCTAAATCAAGTGTGTGTATGTGTGTGTACACATGCATTTATGTGTGTGTGTGTGTATGTGTGTGTGTGCACATGCACATGCACACTTATGCCTGTCTTGTAGGTTTTGTTTCTCTGGAGAGTACTAATGAAGCATTTCACCATCAACCTTAATTTTAGCATTCTATAACATTTGTCAAAGAGCTATCACAATATCTGGTGTAAGGGAAACACATAACTGTTCACTTCCTTCTTCCTTTGGATTCAAGGGCAAAGCCATAATTACATATATTTAATTAAATTAGCCAAATGCTTTGAAATTTTCCTGATGAAAACTCTTAGTAATATGTAAAGTACCTTTCTTAGATATATTTCATATTCTCTTCTTTTTAGACAGCTGACAGTCTTCTGAAATGTAGTGTTGACACATTTGATGTGTCTTTCTCTGGGATCAATTTTGCTGACAGGCAAACAAAATCCAAGATTATTCAAAGCTATAAAACTGCTTTTGTCCAGGCCACAAGAACACCAAACTGATAATCTTGGCTCCTTTATGCTTGTGGTATTTTAAAACACAGAAAGTAAGCTAAATTTTGAAGATATATTAAAGCCACTAACCTGGAAATTTAACCTATCATATCCCCAATGATGTGCCATAATTTAATCGACCCCAGATGCACAAATTACATCACTTTACAATCATTCTGTGGTGGAAAAATCACAATGTAATGACTATTTAGATGGTCCATCCAAAATTACTGAGGTGATGGCTGACATGGTTTAAGTTCAGATAAAGCATTCACCTGTTCTTAGAATTCAGGTTGGAAATTCAAACTTTTAGTTTGGTTGTCATACAAAAGCAACTGGAACCTAAGATAATTTTTCTATGTCCACTTCAAAGCTCTTCTTATTCCCATACCAAATGAGAAGCATCAAATAAAAGATTGAGTTGTCAACCAAATTTTCTTTGAGGATTCTTTCCCTATACAAATCAGCATAATTTCTTTTGCAAAATTCCAATAATTGTCCACCAATTTTTTCTTTAATCTTTTTGAGATATGGTCCCACTTTGCAGTTCAGACTCGCTTTAAACTCAATCTTTAGCCAGGCTGGTTTCAAACTTGTGATACTCTTACTTCAGCCTCCTGATTACTGGGATTACAGGAATGCATCACCACACCCAACTTGCTATGATTTTAAAAAGAAGCTGGTCATGGTCATGAATGCTTGTAACCCCAGAACTAGGGAAGCTGAGGCAGGAGGAGTATTGTGATTTTGAGGTGAACTAGGGGTGCACAGTGAGTTCAAATCCAATCTAAACTACACAGTGATGCCTTGTATCTAAAAACACCTCATTCTTCCAAAAAATTCTCGACAAAACGTTCACCTCAAACTCATAGTTTAATATGTGTACAATTCAGCAAACTTTTCAATGAAGAGGCCACCTCTTGGTACTGCGTAAAAAGTGAAGGATGGAGGAATGGGCAGCTAAATCTGGGAAGGGCTGGGAGAGGGAATTGCATGAAAGAGATCAATATTCAGAGGAGAAAAGGAGAAGCAGGATCTAGTAAAATCTGCTCATGAAGGTAACAGCTGATCCTCTCTCAAACCCTTACAGTGTTAGTGAGTTTGGGTTGCAGAGGCAGATGGCTCAGAATCTATCACCTAATTATTGGTGAACAATCTCTCCTTATCCCTTCCCTTTCCATATTTCCCTTTTCTCCAAATAAGGAATCTATCTGTATTCCCAGATGCTACCCAGGAAGTAGAATATCCCGCGCATTTCTCCACAAAAGAACTTTGAAACTAGTGCTGGATAGGCTTTGTAGATGCTCTTGTGAGCCACATAGACATGAATTCTTATCCTCGTGGAAGGTGTCATTCAAACAAGACAAAATAGTGTGTTACATAATGTTGTAGGTGGTAGCACACACTATAGAGAACTAAAGCAGAAAGGTGGGATGAGGTGGAGGCTATAGAGGCGATATCTTCTAAGAATGCTTAGGGAGGGTCATATTAAGAAGGTGATAGATATGAGCAGACTGGAAGAAAGGAAGGTAGAAATGTGAGAATATGTATGAGAGAAACATTCCAAGCTCCTTATCCTCCAGTGACCTGCCTACCTTTTTATATCATTCTAGCAATTGATTGTATTTTCTCTTCATTTTGTATTCTCGCTTCATTCCTATGAATTTCCTTTTGCACTGAAGGTCCTTTATTTCATTGATTAAATGCTAGATATGGAATAAAAATAGATCAAAATTGAGATAAAAAAGAATAAAATTGAAATTGTAGTAAGAATGTCATGTATAATGAAGCCTGAAATACAAGGCAGAAGCCCAATTCACAGGCATGGTTTATGCTCTGGATTAACTACAGAGATGAATGAATGCTTAATGAGAATCTAAAGGTCCTTAAATTTTCCCAAGGTCAAACCTGGTCCCTAGAGGTTAAAGAATAGCTGAACCTTTTGGAAATCAGAGAGAACAACAATTCGCTATATCTGTGAAGAAAAATGACAAGAATTAATAACGTCTGTATTCCCTAGATTTCTTTTCTTTCTATTTTCTGCTTTCTCCCATTAAACATCTTATTGCCAGAGACCTTTTCTATTTTCCTATCGCTTTAAGTATCAGACATAACATTTAAAACTGTATCTCCAGCCTATCCTTCACTGCAAACACAAACACACACACACTCACACACTCATGCACACACACACACACACACACATAAGCACACACATACCTACATGTCCCTCTTAAAGGTTTTAAATTCATTACGATAAAAGTAGAATTCTCTGTTGTTTCCTTCACTTTGTTCACAGAGAAAAATGGAAGGGTATACAGAGATGACTAAGCACCACAGCCTACTGGTTGGGGGACACAATAGATGAGTCCAGGAAGACTCAGTACAATATAGCAAGTCTTTTCATTGGGTATGGGACAACACTGGACCATGGGACAACACTGGAGTGGATGCTTGTGACAAATCTAAGAGGTCAAGCTTGGAAATGTTTAACCATGAGATTGAAATAGAGGTAGGCCCTTTTCCCAAGGAGAGGAAGAACTTGTTCTCTAAAAGAAGAATGAATAATCTGTCATAGAAAATATAAGGGATTCATACTTAGGTCAAAGTAGAAATCATGAAGGAAAATCTCTGTGTCCTTTCCAGGAGTCTACAGAGTTTTAGTAAATACACAACTCAAGGATGGCAAATCCACGCAGCTCTTCCTTTTCTCCAATTTTTATCTGCTAACTTAGGTTGTTAACCCTCCAGAAGAGAAGCTAATTATTAACTTGCAATATATGCAGTTTGGTTTACCCTATCTGTCAAAATATCAAACATTTTGGCATATCCTGTTTAGCCAACATTTTGGCCCTAGCCTTTCAAGGTCAGTGAAGACTCGGGACATAGGAGAACCTGTCCTGTAACAACAGGTAACTCAGTTGTGCTCCAAATTTTCTGATCAAGAAGATTATGGAGCCACAGAGGAATGTGTTCGATGATCTAAAGTGAGCCTGGGGAGAGTCACATGGAGAGAAAAAACATTTTCTCAAGCTTTCACAGAGAGCAAATTGGTCAAGCAATGGCTGTGGCTCATCCTCATGTAAGACACTGACAAAAGGATGTACAAAGGGTGGTCCAGAGCTACAGGATAAATCCTGAGAGTACTTGGCTGACCTTATCAGATACAAAAGTTACATTTCTTGTTATATAGGTCTTGCTATATGTTGGTCTTAACCATCCAGCAGAAAAGTCTAAAACTGAGGTATATAAAGTAAAACCATATTAATACGATGAGCTGGAAAAGGTTCAAGTCAATAACTTCTGAGGATAACCCACTAATATTATAGACTGCTAGACAGGTTAGATTGTTTAGTTGAATTCAAACACCTATAGTATTTAGATTCCAATAGAATATTCACCTCTCACAGGACCAAAAAAAAAAAAAAAAAAATACAAAGGAAAGATCATTTTGTATTTATATATACAAAATAGGATAAATTTACAGCTACTTTCGCTTAATTCAATGAGAAGAAAGAGGTGTACTAACAGTGTTTGGACAGAGTATCCTGTCTGCTTCTTGTACTATGAATAACCACTAAGAAGACAACAATGCACAGTGTATTGACTATCAAAACTGTCCTATTAATCAGCTGTGAAACTGTCTCATTCATATTTATTTCTCAATAAAAAATAAATATATGAAAAAGAAGAACATTAAACTACAGACATATGAAAAAAAAAAGAATGGCAAATCCCTTTTTCTAGTGGTGTCATCCACAACAACAGTGATCGCAGTCACTGTAGGGATTCATGTGCATGCGCCTCTGCTGTGAGAGCTTCTCCTAGGTAAACTGGCAAAGCTAAAATAGTCAGTGAAAGGTAGGGTTCCTATGAGGCTCGCTGTGTCAGATCCTTGCTTGGTTCGATCTTCCCACTGGCGCTGAAGGAGGAAGTACCTAGGCTTTCCTCATCTATTTGTCCTGGTGTGGGACACAACAGAGAGGTAAGGGCAACATCTGAAAACCATCAGCAGTCACTCAACAACAGCAAAAAGATGGAGTCACACTTTGATTAGCATTTTCCCTTTACGTTTGACTCATAACTGACATATGCCATTTCTCATTTCACTGAACTTGAATTTGTTTATGTAAACTAGTATGGGACACTATGTGATCTGTAGCCTGAGCCTGGTAAGAGAGAAGGAAATTCAACGAATGCTTTAAGTGACCAGAATGACATATTTTCAGATATGAAATGAGTGTCTACATAGTTATCAGTGATGTTTGCACTCTGAAAAGGGTGAGGAGTGTTGCTGTAAGACTTTGTTTTGCAGCTTCCGAGTGCCACTCTGATGGTGTGTAACATGTTATTCTTTCTCAAGAAAACCTGGAAAATTTCCTCAAAACTATTTTTTATTAGTTGTACTTTGGGCAAGATGACTATCACAAGTGCTTAAAGTAATCTTTGAAAATTGCTCTGCAGAGTATCTGGCACAGATTATGCATGTGATAATTACCTAGGAGTAAGAACCTGAAATTCGATGACTTTAAAGGTATTTGGTGACAGACTTTTCCTTAGGATGCTACCTAGCTCTAGCACCAGCATCAGTAACTGTGACCTCGAGGCTTTCTCCCTTTTACCTACTTTCTCCCACCCAAAGAACATACTAGAGACAGAAATGAGCTTGCAGCTCTGCTTTTACAGGGCAGATTTCTTTCCCTGGTACTGTGGGTGCTGGAGACAAAGTTTCTCATAGAATCAGTGAAATGAAGAAGAATTGTTTTTATTTTATTTTACATAACCCTCTTGACTATTACTCACTTCTAGGACTGACCGAGGAAAAACCGTGTCTTATACCATCACATCCCCAGTACCTACCACTCTGCCCTTCCCTCTGGAGGAGGCTGATGAAAGAGCATGTGGTGGAAACACTCCTGGGTAGGGAGCTGTCAGTCATGCTCCTCAGCAGAGGAACCTGACCTCTCGCCCTTGAGCCTGTGGCCTTGGGCCAGGAAGGTTCTACTGCGCTGTTGTCAAGTTTTCCACTGTGTCCTCAGTTCAGCCCTAAATGGCTGGTATTGCTGTCCTCACTATTTTTAGACAACGCAGATCAGTTATCCCTGACACACGGTGATGGGGATTAACAAAATGCACCGATGTGCATCTCTGAAGGCTGAGCATGTGTGTCCCCAGCCCAAAGTAGTGTTGGGCAGTTCTGGGTAGGATTAGCAACCTTAATTTTTAAATTGTCCCTTTCTTCTTCTTCTGGCAGTGAGAGAAAGAGAGATTTCTTTCTCTTGATTTGCTTGACCTTGATTTGTTTAAAGAATGTGGCACAAGACATTTCTCAACCATGTACCAGATCTTGCGTTTAGCCCCATTCAATTCTTCCAAGCCCCCAGGGAGGGGGTTAGGTGAGGCTTTCCTTCACTTGATGGAAAAGCACCTCCTGAGCTCCAGGCTGATTTTATGAGAACACAGAGTAATAGGTCATCCTGTGGGGATGTCCCCACCAATCTCTCATGTGGTGAAGGCTCCACATGCCAGAGAAAGGGAATTTCATAATGCCCAGTGCCAGCTGGGAAGGCGGTGCATGACAGGGTGAACACCACCATAATCACATCATGTTCTGAAACTTCAGCTCTGATTACTCTGATCTTTATCCTCTTTTGACCTGAGCTGAATGCAAGAAATGGTCTTTAAAGGACTCTGTTGTTTCCAAAACCTAGTACAGTATTTGACGTGCATTTTCCCAGTGGCAGCAAATCACATCAAGTGACTCAGGCTTGACTGAGTTATTTATTGAAGTGTTTTAATGAAATGATCCTGGAGGTAATATCATGATATGACCTCTGCATCGTACAAAAGGGAGGCAAAGTCAGGGCACTGGATACTTCATCTGAGCATTTGTCACATAATTGCTGTCCTTGAGAAATTCTCTCCTGCTCTCACTTCTACATTTGTATTTATTTCACATTCCTTATATTTTTGCAGAAACCCTGAGCTGGGAGATAGAAGCTTAAGGTTAGTCTCTGAGCACTCACTCATCCAGGAGTTAATTGAGATGTTAGTTCTAGAATTCTTACTAGGAAGTTTACAATCTCTTGGAAAATCTCAAATGCTGACACTATTTCATCTTGCATGCACAAGGCCTTATCTTCTGCTATTTTCTAGGGCTTCCAGAAGGGAGGCAGTGACAGTCAGAAGTGGTGACTCTATTTAAAGACTTCTCTTTTATCACCAACCATCCAGCCTCTTTCTTTAAAGATCTCCTTTGTGAGTCTCCAAAGCTGCAGGGAAATAGTCCTCATAAACACATACACATCAAAAAAAAAAAAAGCCAAAAACACATACACAACACAACTTCTTTCTTTTTCTAATCAGGCAATGCTTTCTTATTGAGCTACTAGTATACAATTGACAATATTAGCCATCATGTCTGCTTTCCGTAAAAACTCTCTAAGCAGAATAGCTTTTTCTATTGGATTTTATCTACAGGCAAATGTCTGCTCTGTATTTTGGTCAAATTGAGGCTGGAAAGGAGTTTTACTACTAAAACTTGCTGTAGTAATTCTCTCCTACAGCATCATGTAAGGTAAAGGGATCTTTATCCTCTCGTGCAAAAGCTGCTACTGAGTGACTGCTCCCACATAAGCCAAGGTACTTCTTAGGAAGTTGGTGAGGTACACCTCAACATGGTCTCAAGCTACCCTTATGCACCAGATCCCCTGTCTGACATATGATCTTTCTTGTTGTCTATGACCATAGAGATATGTGGTATATGTTTTTTGTTTTCTGCCTTCTGTTTGCACATTCTTCTGAAAGGACATGCTGCTCAGCTATCGACTCTTCCTATGTCTTCTCTGCCTACAAAGATTCAAATTTGCTCCCACCATGGTGCTTGCCTCCCCTCTCTTTTCTGATCTCCATTATCACTGGAGGACTGGTTTTCTACATACATGTCCCTAGATTAATATATCCTTAGTCTTGCATGCCTTCAGACCCACCACTAGCCTTGGATTCTATTGAATTCCCACAGGCTATTTTGTATCATGTGAGGTTTATTTAAAAATGTAAGGTTAGCTAATTTAACTTGAAGTTCTCAGGACACAGGAGGAGAAGAACAATCCTAAATGCAGACTGCATGGGACACTTAAGTACACAATTTTGATTTTCTGCCTTTAGTCAGAGCTCAAAACAATGAGTCTGGTGAGGACTGATCAAATAGAAACACATTTAAAGCACTGCTTGGAGAGAGAGGGGAGGGAAGATGGTGTTCCTGACAAAGAATAACATGGGACAAAATACTGTGAAGGAAAACTAGGCATGGGATGTTCAAGGTACAGGAAAGCCTAACCCAACCGCAGCTTGCAGTCAGGACCCATAGTCACGGTTTCAAGGTCCGTGTTTTAATGCTCTTCCTTGGAGACAAGAGTCTTCTCAACAGTCTCCACACACAGCAAGAGACGCTACACAGCAGCCTTCTTTGTAGCCTTTCTGTTTGTTTTCTGTGATCAAACAATCAGGAAACACATTCTCTCAGGAGCTGTCTGTGAAAACCAGGAGGAAATAAAACCCAAAGACTTGGCCACAGAAGGATTTCTCAAAGACTGATTGAAGGCCCAGGTGCATTTGCATCCCCCCCGCCATGAGGTTGGTGCCTTGTTAAACAGATTAGAGGACCAAAAGTACAAAAGGATGATCACATCAACCTCTGTGTTCAATAGCACAGAAATCAGAGCATCTTGGACTTTCGTGGGATAAAATCTATTCTGTCACAAAAATAAAATTTATCACAAATTTGAAAGTCACAGAGTGTCTACTGTGTTAAACAAAAGAAACAAGATTCGAGTTTGTATACACACTCAAATTTCAACCTGGTATGTATTTACCAGATTTCAGTATGGTAAGATCTAGGGAGAGAAGATCTTGAAACAGAGATCTCAGCTAAGAAAAGAGGGCAGAGACTATTTTTATAGCCCAGCCCTTACACAGGTCAATAATCCCTGGAATTGAAGGCTTAAAGGAAAATCACTGCTGTGTCTTTGCTTTATGTGTGATAATCAATGCCCCAATTTTAAATATATAAGTGAACAACATGGAGCTATGAAAAGTATTTGCCGGTGACTAGGGTGCTCCTGGGACTGTCTGAATTTTCATGTACCAAGGTGCAGCCAGGCCTGACTTGTTTTCTGAAGTGTCACTGTACAGAGAAGCTTCCGCCAGCGCGGCAGCCAGGTATGGCCTGGACTGGAGAAAGCCCTTGGGATTTGGACACTGTGCAAGTTCCATAAATCAGACCTAAGGCCTGTAGTCAGATATCTCCACGGTGTTTGCACGTTACCATCCCAGGAATCCAGAGCTTTCACTGACCTCATGTCCCAGCCCAGGATTTCCCTGTAGGCTATAATGAGTTTGATTTGCCAAGGAGCTTGGTGTCCCCGCTGCTCCTTGCCCATGAAAGTCAGAGACACCAGCAGCCTTGCCTTGCCTTTTATTGAGATGCCACTGTAAGTGAGGTGTTTCACAGATTGTATTCTTAATCTGCTTGTCCTTATTACCTTGACTTTATAGGGGATGGAAATGAGACACAATGTAATCAAATAACTGACCTAGAAACAGAAAGTTAGTGCGTTTGGAACTATAGTTTGGCTTCTCTCCTTTCTGGAACTGGTTTGTCTCTCAAATCTTTCTCGAAAAGCAGACAAGCAAAGTACATATATCTTTCTTTTTGTAATTGTGTTTGTCAAAATGAAGCCCTGGGCAGAAATGGAAAATGGACTAAACAATCAATATAATTACCGAAACTAAGACTATGGCTAGGAATCAGAATGAGGTTCTGTTTCGTAATGACAGAACAGCTCCTCTGCCAGGTAGGTGGGACCCGAGGTTAGTGCTAATGGTATGTTTAAGCTTCAGAAGTTCCTCACCTCATGCCTAGCATGACCTCCAGGCAGACTCTGCTTCAGGTGCCTTCCTGGCACGCGGGGCACTATTTTGTTGGGCGGCAGCACCTCAGGCCCAGAGCTTGAGAAAGTGTCTGGCTGATCCGAATGACTGTGTGAGCAGTAATGTTCCCTCTTTCTCTTCTCCTTTCCCTTTCTTTCACAAACACTCATCTGTAGCTGGGTACTGTGCTGGAGAACTGCAGTGAATAGTGCCCAGAGTAGTCTTGGTCCCGGCTATGGTGAGTTTGCTGTAGTGAAGAAACACCAAGTTGTTGAATTAGGATGAAGTGTGCCAAGTGCTCTTGATGCAGAAATGCAGAGAGTGCTCAGGGGGCCAGTTGGGTGGGCGTAGTAAAGACTTCACCTACCAGAACACATTGGCCTCCCACCCCCGAGACACAAAGGATGCCTTAGCATTCAGCCAGATGGGAGCAACCTCTGAAGGCTGGGTCTGAGATAAATTCTGCAGAGCTTAGCTGTCTCTTTCAGTGGTCTCTTATGTGACTATGGCAAAGCACTGGGATTGCTTTTTACTTTCTAGATGAAGGACTATCAGAATTGTTACGGACTCTAAGCATTTTATAAAAACACTGAGAAAAGGGAAAATTCCGTGGAGGATATTGTCTGTCTCAGTTTGGAGTACTCCTTAGGGAAAATGGAGCACCCACTTTCTGGAAGAGGTTGGGTCTTGGACAGAGAGACAGTGTGGTATAATTTTATAGCTTACTTTGCTACTATTTTTTAAAACCCAACCCAAACACTCAGTGTGCTGGGACAAGTCTAATTCAGGGCTGTAACTATAATTTCTGTCATAGATGGTGATGAAAAAAATCAGACAGGTTGACCTTGATGGTCTGTGAAGCACTAAGTTGGGAGGACTTTGATTTAGCTGAAGACAACTCATTTTAGCCACTTGAAGTCCTGTAGAAATTCTAGTTCAGGAGACAGTCCTGAAAGACAGACCCCCAAGACTGACACACACCAAATACTTGGGCTGTAGTCTAATTCCACAGACAAAAAGAGGCTCTCAAAAATGAGGTTTTTATCAAGATTTCCAACACATGGTTTGTTGTTGAGTCTAATTATAGAAACAGTTCAATATTAAATGTGAGGCTCAAGGTTCACTGGCAGAGATTCAAACACAACATCACCAAGTATTCTTCTCTCCTAGTTATACCAGCTCATAATTTCTTGAATCTCTTGTCCTTTCTTTTTCTGTTCTTCATCTTTTCCTTTTCCAGAATCCTAACACATAAAAATGTATTCCATATACTGAGTGGCTAGCATTTGCCATAGCAAGAGCCAAGTCTTGCTCTGTTGCATAATTCTCATAACTACCTTGTGAGGCAGATGATGTTTCACTGATTATAGAGTCAGTGCAACCGAAGTTCACAGACAAGTAATGAACAAACAACAAACAAACAGTCACCATGTACAAACTGATGGAACTGGGACTTAGACCAATTTCATTTCTCTGATTGAAGTCTGTGCTATTGATATCTGTGGTCCAGCAACTGAAATACACATCCTGACTGAATTCTTTGCCAGGTGTTCTGTACACCTTCTGCACCAGAAGATTATGCCAGGTTTCTTTGTTCTTTTATTTCCTGATAGTGCTCACTGCTGCATTTAGCAACAAAAACTGGCAGGAGGGCACAGAATTAACTAGAAAAGGCCAGCTCTAAATTTACTCTTGCTGGACAAATTGCAGGATTTCACATCGATGTGGATACTTTATCCATCAGAATGGATCCTGTGCCTGCTGGAGGCCTGAGAACCCCAAACAGAGCTTTCCCTGCCATTGTGACAATAGGAAGCAAGGGAAAGGAAAGCCATAAATTAGACTGGTGGAAGGAGGCAGGAGAAAATAGATACAGACTGCTGACAAGATTAATATGCAGTTGACGGGGAGTGTTTTCACACCAGAGCGCCAACAAATAAACACAATTCAGAGAGCTCATCCCTGCCTTACCAGCAGGGGTAGATTATTGAGCCAAAGAAAGGGAGCAAGTGAGCAAGAGAAAGAAATAGAGGCCAATGTGTGCATTCATTCAATGTGTGCATGAGCTCTGTTTGCCAGGAATTCTTCCAGCAGAATCAGATAGCTCATAGATGACACAGTCAGCCTTTTTGAGTTACATGCTTTCTCACCAAAAAAAGGGCAAGGAGAAAAAGGGGCAGGCATGGAGGGGACTTGGACTGTGCTGGGCTGAGATCAGCACCTTCCAGAAGACTGGACATGGCCTGCCCTGGGCATGCCAGCTGAGGCAGCCTTCATTTTGACAGCAATTGTAGAACTGCCTGGCCTTTGGGCATCAGCTGGACTGATGCAGATGGGCAGTTTCACTCCTTTGCTTGCTAGGGAGAGAGAGAGACAGGAAGAGGAAGAGAGAGAGAGAGGGAGAGCCAGAGGCAGAGAGAGAGGGAGAGCGAGCAAGCGCTTGTCAGGCTCCATTAGTTGTTTCACAAAAAACTGATTCTTCTTCCATTTATTAGTTTGAACCACATGAAACTGAAATATTTATATATAAAAGTGATCAGATATTGGAGATTTCATATGGCTCATGATAAGAGTACAGATATAGTTTTCAAATCCAGAAGTCGGTTTCAAAATTAAAACTCTTAACCTTTACACTGTACTGTTTTGATACAGTGACTTTGTATGACCTTGAGCACAAATTCAGACTTTGAGCTTAACTTGAGACAATTTCAGAACATGATTTTGCTTAGCTGACTAGCTTCTTTCTTTAACAACAATGGATTTCTTCTGATTATGCAAATGTATTAGTTTTTCTTGCCATTGCTAGAACAATGTACCTGAGACTGGGTATTAAATAACAGAGGCTGGGAAATTGTAAAAAACAGGTTTGTGGACTCTTATTTTGAAAGCTGAAATTCCAAGATTGTGTGGTCTCATTGACCTGGTCTTTAGGCAAGACGCTGTTGGCTACCCTGCATTGTGTGAGATGCCCTCATGGTGGAATCATATAAAAGAGGAAGAAAGGATCAAATGGGGCCAGCTGCTTAGCATCAAAGGAGATAGGAAGCCAGGGAGATCCATGGAGACCAAGAGGTGCATTTCATTTTTATACAGCAGCTTTCCTTGAGAAATAACCACAGTCCCACGAGAATGATGTTAATCCCTCCTGAGGGCAACACCTTGCTAACCTTCCATGAGGTTTGACTTCTCGAAGTTTCCACTAGTTCTCACTTCGCCACCTTGGGGACCTACCTACCTTTCAGCACATGAAACCTTGGAGGAAAAAATATGTGCCAATCACAACAACAAACCATTATTTTAGGTTATTGATCTTCTACATTTACTCCTTCTTCTTCCTGGAATACTCACACATGCCTCTTTTCTCCTGATGTAACATCCCAACCTTCAGGCTTTTCCCAAAGTAATACTCATCATGTTGGACTAGAAGCCATCTGGAGTGACATAAGTTGGCCTTTGGCCTTTTTCTTGGTAACTAGTTGAATACACAGTGCATGGACAGATTGAGGAATGAATTCAAAAGCCAATATACATTCCCCAGAAACTATGGCTAACCTGCCACTCCAACTTGTATTACACTCTTGAACTGTCACTAGAACCTTTCTACATGGGCTGGCCAAGCATGGCATATAAAGAATAAGCACAAGTTAAAAACCTGAGCCTAGTGTACCTTTAAGGACTGAGGATGGTTTTCCATGAGTAAAGTAATAATGTTCTTATTTGCCTCCCCTTTCTCTTATGGGAAAAGGAGATCTGGGATTCCCTGGAAGAATTTTCCAAAAGTAACACTGACATAAACAAATGTAGACTTTTGAAGGCAACTATCAGAACCGATTTGGCCTCAAATGTTGGTTATGGATGTTAGAACTGTTTTCACTGGTGACTGGAGAAGCTAAACTAGTTTATCAGCTTTACTTAGTTGACCTTAATAGCATCTTTCCTTTGAAGAGAAAATAATAGAAGAATAGCATGGGAGAAATAGCTTCTTAGTAGCTGTTTCTAAGGATCATATTTGCCGTTCTTTTTTCTATGAAAGCAAATTGACCTAGGTCTGTACTGTGTAGACAGAAGACTTTGTAAACTACATGTGTTGTGGAAATATTCATCAGACTGGACTAAGTAGTTGTTAGTGCTCTCCGACAGTAAAGTCTTTGATCAGGTGCTAAATGGGATCGGTCAGGAACAGTAGTACATCAGGGACTTCTGAATTAAGCACTTCTAAGAGCCCTTCCTGATTGAAGATTTTATGATTCTATAATCATATGTTCTAAATCTAACCATATTTGTGATTGTCTTGGTACATAGCGTAGAATACAAATAAGTGTATACATATTTAAATTCAATCATATTTACATTGTGGTTGGTAAGCTATTTTAATCACAAAAATATATCATGCATGTATTTCCATGTCAAGTGTTTGCAGACATATTTTTAACAGGCTGAAGCATTCTAATGAACTCTGTACTTTAGCTGACACCTTCATTTTTAATGGGATTTTTCTTTCTGATTTGACATTATAAACAGCACCAATACATCTCTCTAGGTAAACTTTTTGTGATTATAGCTATATTTTTATTTAGATAAATTGTTAAGTCAGAGATTGTTCTTTTTTTGTTTAGGATTCTGTTGGCTTCTAGAAGATTGTCATTCAGGAAGATCACATAATTCCTTTCTCACCAATGGTCAGCCACAACTTTCTGAGTCATAACTTTCCGATGATGCAAATCTGCCACCTGAGAAGCGTGAGGTGGGGACTGGCTATGAGAAGCCCTCTCCAGAACAGCCCCTCCTCCCACAACTTATTCCTAGCAACAACTCTTTTTCCTGACTATGGATAGAAGTGGATGGAACAAGAAGGGAAAAAAGGAGACAAGTGATCTAGGTGGAAGAGTTTCCAGGGTGGGGAGCCCCATCCTCAGCCTACTGAGCAGGCCCTGTCCTCCAAGTTTACCTTCCCCTTTAGAATCTTCAGCTATTGGCAAAGGCTTCCACCTGCCAGAGCCGCTAAAGTTTCGCTGGCCTGGTGAGCTTTCCACATTGTGCTGCTCCTTGCTCAGAAGAGGGCTCTAGCTCTGCTGACCTTGAAGGCCCAGGACACAGTGTTGATCCCAGGAAAGACAGTAATAGTTTTGTTGACAGATTCTTTTCAACAGCTGTATGGTATCTGCGAGGCTGAGAGAAGAGATGGGAGGAGAGTGACTCAGGGTTAACCCATTCTTGGCCTTGCTAGCAACTCCTCTGAAAGAAACCTTCCTGTTGATGCAGTTCTCTCGGTCTTTGAAAGTTACATTTTTTCAAAAGAAGATTTTATTATCTCTTTATAAAAGACATAACATTTAAGATCTAGAAACAGTATACAAAATTAATGATCATTTCCAAGTTTAGTGTTTGGGAGAACACAGTGTAAGTGACCCCTTTGACAAGAAGATGACCCTGAAGTGCCCTGGGATTCCATCATCTTGCACCTTCAGTGTCACATAAGATTTGCCCAAAAAGAAGAATTAGAAATTAAAAATTTGGAAGTAAAAACAATCTATTTAGCTAAATTTCATTGCAGTTCTCACAGTAGATACTATTCACATGTAGCTTTTGTAATTATTTTTCTGTTTATTAATAATAATATATGTGATATCATAGCACAGGACTCTTTAATAAAATTGTTAAAGTGCTTTAAATGCATGACATTTAAAGTGTTAATCCTGTAGGGCCTTTTATAATGCTGGTGTTGAGGGATAAGATGAACAACCGTTTGCAAACTGACTCTGCTCTCAGACTTTGCCTGTTAGCTTTAATGCATTTTAAGGGCAAATATATAAGGTTTTCTGTGTCCATGTAGTAAAAAAGACACAGAATAAAGAGAGTTGATGTAAAAGTATTAAATGGTGTATTTCTCTGGAAAAGATCAGAGTAAAACTGACTATATTTGCTTCATTTTTATGTGTATGCATCAAGAAAGAACTTATGTGGATACAAAATAGAAGCATTCTAGGGAATTTAAGCACTAATCACCTTCTGGAGTCCAAACCTCTGAGAAACTGAGTCCCAGATAGTTGAAAGGGTTCAATCAGTTAAGAATTCTCTCTAGCTGTAACACAAGGCAGGAAGTGATGGTTCGCAGAAATGGAGAGTGAACCAGATTATGGACTTTGTTGTCAGAGTTGGGTTTGATTTTATGTTCTCCTTATCAGCTATTTAAACTTATGACTTGTATTTAATCTATTTGACCTTTTTTTTCCTTATCTGAAAAATGGGTACATCTAAATCAATGGATATTTGTGAAATAGTGCATGTAAGACCTTTACTAGAATTCATAACAGAGTGAATACTCAATAAATGACAACGAACAGTGGTAAGTAAAGTGAAAGATGATGCAATGTGGAGGAAGTTGCTGGAATAGCATAAGGCTTGGGAGAGGTGCAGGTTTGAGCAGTGCTGGGTATGGAAATGTGCGAATGTGGGAGGAATCATCTGGCCAACGGCGTGGACTGGAAAGTGCGGGCATCTTCAGAAATTGACACTTAAGCCGAGGGACTAGAATGGAGGCTTCAAAGGTGCTTCTCTAAGCAAAACTTACCCAACAATATCCTAAATGGATTAAGTCAGGACAATATAATAAGATATTCTGAAAAAAACTTGTGAGAAATTCTGAAAAAATTTTACACCTAGATTGTCAGGTGTAAAAGCATACAATTACATGGTTGGGCACATAGTAAGAGTGGGGTTTTTAGTTGGAAATGAAAAGCCCACTTGTTCAGGCTATTGCTCTACTGGCATCAAAGCTGGACTGTGGGTGGAGCAAAGAAAGTGAAATGCTGACTGCCCAGCCAAAAGGCAAATGTAGGGCTTTCTCCTCTGCAGCAAAGTATAGCCTGTGACATGAAACACTTGTTTTAAGATAACAACTCATGAGCTTTGTGCAATTTGTTCTTTATTCTGACAGGATCAATAGCTCCTCCACTTGTTTAGCCTCCCCTTCTGTACATCTTCCCTAATTGATATTAATGCTTTATGGCTTGGATGTCCTGCAATGCCCAAGAGCAACAGCCTTTAGGTCATTGTATCCTGATCCTGGCTGCCCCTCAGTGGGGCTTCTAAGAAAAGCAGAAGACTAACAGTCTTGATTTTTTTTTTTTTTTGAAAGTTTCCTCTAGATGATTCTGTGATCAGCTGCATCTGAGAACTATTGCGTTAGATTTTAAACTTGTTCAGCAAGCCTGTATTTCATCCATTTTTTAATCTACAAGAAGTATCAAAATATCTGGCACAAAATACGTGTTTCTGAATATTTAGTACACAGAGCCAAAATGTCAAGAGCCAAGAGAAACGTCAAACTTTGGTAAAAAAATGGTTGCATAATGCCAAGTTATGAATCCTGGGCAATATTTGAAAACAAGAACAATTTCTACTTCTCTTCTAGAGGGGTGCAGGGCTGGAAGCCCAGTTTAGAGCTTTCCTTGATTGATTGCCTTGTAACTTGAAGCCTGACTTTGACCTGAGGGTCAGAGCATTGGGTTTACCAAGTTGCAAATCATTAAAATATTGTTGAGAATGTAGGCATTATTGGAGAATTTCATTTTTATAGTAAAAAAAGTTAGGGCCTAATTTCCAAAGTCAGTATACCCTAATTAGTTATCAAAGAAAGGCAAGTAAAAGCAAAAGTCAGTAAAAAATAAATTGAACGTTTAAAACCAAGGTTATTTTTACTATGGTAAAATCACACTGACCCAACAATTTTGGAAAACAATCTGGTGTTTTATACCGAAAATCCCCTAAATAATTTGTTTTATTTGACCTGGTGAATTTGTGCCCTTGAACATGTTCTAAAAATTATGGGGAATATACAAAAGTCAACTATCAAAGATGATGGTTGTAATTTATAAATTTGAAGCAAATAAAATTTCTACAATAAGAAAATAGTCCAATATTCCAATTGATGACATTTGACATAGCCCTTAAAAATTAAAGTTGAGAAATTTGAGAAACAGTTTAGGAAAAAGTTTATGATATAATTAAAATGAAATGGTAAAATAAATAAATCCTAAATGAAAAATTTTACATACATCAGAATTGTAATTGTATGGATAGACTTGAAGAATGTGTACAAACAACTCTTGTCCTGATTTGGTAGTATTGTGTGATTGCTTTCTTTTTTACTAGTTTGTTCATTAGACTTGTAATTTTAAAAATTTAAAACTAATCAAAATACACGTACACTCACAAACACATTAAAGTAAAAAGTTAGGTCATCATCGCTTGAGGAGCTATCAGTAAATTAAGGTGAGAATCTGGATTATCACCTTCTTCTACCACTTAGGTACCACACATCATTTTATTAAAGAATGGATTTTGGTTTTTCATAATACAAAAATTAGAAAGAAAAATACTCAACATTACTTTCCCTCCCTACTGTTTTCCACAGGGTTTTATCACAGGTACTTTTTCTGTTTGCTTGAAAAAGTGTTTTCTTGATTTACCTGAGAATGACTCAGACTTGTTCAGTCCAGATGAATTTTCAGGCTTGCTAGGATTTTTCAAAGACATTGAAGAGAAACTTCAGGGGTGAGTGTGTTACTATGGTTAACTAAGGTCATGCTTGCTGTTGGTGCTGTCTCCCACATGACGGGGCACTATTTTTAGTGGAGACAATTGGTGAATGACTCAGGAAGATCTCCCAAAACCAATCAGCAGCATGGAGGAATAGAACTCACCATTGAATGAGGAGAAAACAACTAACACAGAGAAGAAATGCCTATTTTTTTTAAAAAAATTTTGCTTTCATTCTATCTGACTAGGCAAACAATGCTACAATAAACCCAGTTTAAAAAAAAAATCATCCTAGTACAGGTAGAAGGATATTGTTAGCTAGTGACTTTTTACCATGGGCTCAGAAAATAATTTTGATGGAAAATAATTCTGGAAAAGGTTGAATAAGTACTTTTCCTGAAAGTTTGCAAGATAAAGTGGCACCATAAAGACTGCTTTCAAATAGATTTCACAATAGATCATTATTTTGTGGCAGTCGAAGTGGGGGGTAGGTGAGCAAAATTTATAGGTGCACTACTCCATCAGCATGCGTGGGAATCTGATGATCTATTCGGATACTCTCATTATATAAAGCAGAAAATGGCAAACTAAGGAGGCTTAATAACTTGTCCAGGAACAACTATCTGTTGAATTAGGAAGTGGGACTAGAATCCTAGCTATTGCCTCTCCTGTAGCTTTGTGTTGTGCCTAGTCTTCACAGTTACAGAGTATAAGACTAACATGCCAATAACATGTCAATTAATACTGTACTATTAATCTTGCATTTAATTTTCTTATTCAAATCATTGGTTTTTCGGTATTCTCAAATGACCTATATAATATATATATATCTCCATCTCTGTCTCTGTCTCTCTCTGACCCCCGCATTTTGAACCATGGCCTTTGTAGTAACTTACATTCTTGGCATTTTTTTTAAAGACTAGGTCTCTTTAAGTCGTAATTCTAAGTTCTCTAGGTTCGTACTTTTGCTCCTCCTGCCTCAGCTCCCACAGTGCTGGGATTGCAGGTATGTACTAGAAGACAAGCTCCTGCTATTATTTTGAATAGGAGGAACTTCATACAGCTGGCTAATCTACTAGTATTGCAGTCCTGTTTCTAGGGCATGCTAGATTACAGAGTGCTTACTACCACCTGAAGTTGCCTTTTCCAGACCAATCTTAAAAGGATTGAATTATTTTTGTGTTAGTGAAAGAATGATTATGCTGGGGTGGCCAGGGCAGGAGGCCTACCTCCCCCAGGGCTAGCTGAAGAGATTGGAGGAAGAGGAAGAAAAATGGAACAGGCCAGACCTCCTGCCACCTGATATTACCACATGTCTAACTGTGAGAAGTACCTTGTCTTGCGTATCCCAAAAGACTGCTTCAAATATGTAAGGTACCCCAGTGAGTCAGAGACAAGAACCTTTGTGTAGAAAATTACCTTTTCTAACCCCATTAAGTCCACATAATGCCCCTTTTCCTTTAAAGCCTCTGTCAGTAGGGAAGCATGCACAGGTGTGGGTGCGCCATTGCAAACAAGCAGCAGATCAATTTCGTGTTACCTTTGCTTGGGAAAATGACAGCGTCAGGGCAAGCTCCTTGGCACTGTTCCTGCAGTGGCCTTGCTCGAGAGGCTTGGGAAAGGCCACATGTCTCCTTTCCGAGAAGGAAAAGGGAAAACAAGCTAAAAAGCCGCTGAACAACTCTAGTTGTAAGAAAAGTGGCTGCTTCCAGGCAGCGTGTTTTAAGGATTGGGATAGTTGGGGGTGGGCGCCCTCTTAATTTAGATCTAGAGTCATCATTATGTATTAAGTGCCTGTAGACTTTTGTCTCAATTTTAATAAGCTACCTAGATGTTTGGCACGGTTGATTGAATCCACCTGAATAATTTCCTGCCTATTTCAGCAGCATTAATCATCTGCACTGTTTCCTGGCACTTGTACTAATGTGGCATAGGACATGGACTCAAATTGAGCTTGCTTTCTTTCTCTGCACCTAAAATATCCATATGCGCTCCTAAGGGTGATGGGCACTAGAAATAAAGAGGAGAGAATTTAAATAATTCCATCTAAAGAAGCATTTCTATTTTACGTGGCCAGGATATGTGGGTGCACTCTGCTTTGTAGCATGTAGGGAAAATAAATAACTTAATACAAGTTAAATAGGAGTAATCAAAAGATGCCTCAGCCCGCCAAAAATACATTCAGGTCCCAGTGCTGAGAACTGTACAGAAGAAATTGCTGAAGCTCAATAAGACTAAAGAATTTTTCTGAAGGTTACATAAGTAATAATTCAGATCCAGGCTGAAATTCTTTTTATTAAACCAAGTAACACAACAGTAAGACTTCCTGTCAAGGCTTTTATCTTTCAGGAAATAATCTAGACATTTAAGACACACCGTCATTTACTGAGGCCTCAGAAGATTGCTGCAAATAGAAACTTCTGTATTATTAATATACTTACGGATATATCTATAAATAACATGTCTCATATTTTGCATTTATAGAATAAAAATATAATAATTTTTTTTGTCCCAAGGAATTTTCAGTGGAAAGAAAATTTTAGATTGCTCACTCCCACATGAAGGTGCAGCACTGCGTTAGAATTTGATAGCCTTTAAAAGTCTCTGTGAGACCTTTCCCTTACTTTGTAAGCTTAAGATAACAATATTTGATCCTGTTTGTGGTGTCTGTATTCAGGGATGAAGTATGGAAGTACTTTGGGCTTACATGAAAACAGAACAAACCTGTTGTGGTAGAAAGCATTCTGTGGCTTTGTCAAGGGACCCTCTTCTTACAAATTTTCCAACTTGAGGAGTCATGAAAATGCATATAAAAACAGGGTAGGGATTAAAGTTTTAAATGTGCCTGTAGAATTGCTTCATATTGGGAAAACATTTTAGTAATTTTATTGTACTGAATAAAGCCAAAGGAGAATTACTTTTTACATAAAATTTCCCACCTAACTAGGACCACCTGGTCTACTACCCTGTCCTCTAAACTAACAATTCCCCAAACCCCCACCTGAAGTAAAAGTCACCTTGCTGAGGTCCCTCTGCTCTCCTTAGACAGCAGGGACAGTTCTCCTTTTATGCTCTGGGGGGCTACATGAAGCAACCTTTTACAGCAACAAGCTCAGCTGCAGCGTAGCAGACTGGCTGTCCCACTATCTTTCCTCCTTTTTTTTTCTTGGCTTGTAAAGTGGTCATTTAAATATCTTACCAATGTGTTGAGCTTCTCAAGGAGCTGTCTCTGCACATGTTGACACCTAATGTGTGTAGCTGGTGAAAGGGCTTCAATTTTATCCAACGACTTGTACTAGCTACTGGGAGCTGCTTGTCAAAAAGTGCCTCTTGCATTTGTAGCAATGACAAATTAAAGGCTTGCCTAAAGTTACTCTTAATAATAAGTAAAATAGTCATTTAGGCACTTAAAGTCATTTTTGAATCTTTATGATTTGGTGAAAACTATGCATACTTTATAAGGAGAAATGTATGCACACATATTTTCAGTTGATTCTTACTTTCGAAAGGGCCATCATTTTATTACCCATTGATACTTTGTAAAACTATCTATTAGAGTGTATTTGTACACGTGACATCAATGCTAGTTTGAGATTACTTTTTTACCAATAACAAAATTCGCAGTACATTTCATGTGGCAAAGCAGTTAACCACAAAGAACTAAATATTTATAATTTTAGAAATGGAAAACGGACTACTGAATTGAGATCAGTTTTACACATTTGCAGAATCTTCCGTGAAAACATTTCCTCTGGGTAAGTACATATAGTTGTGATGTTTGTGTTTTTGTGTGTGGGTAAGTATATGTGGATACAGCTATCATTAAAATTTTGCTATATTTATTCTCTTCTCATTTGCAACTAACATAACTAACATTTTTGTACATGCTTGGTGACTTATGGTGAAATTCAAAGTTGCAGATAGATAATCATGACACTTCCCCTAAATACTTTATACTCCAACTTCTAATCAAATGATTGCTCTGTAGCTATGCAACAAAAATATCGTTATCGGGGGCCTGCCCCTTAGCTCAGTTCTTTAAGTGGCTGCTTCAACAAAGCAGTCAGGCTCAGGTTGCTGTGGTTTGATCCCTACAAATCAAGCCAGCCAAACCTGCCCTGAAGGCATTCGGAGTCAAAAAAAAAATATCGTTATCATACAAGAAATGTAACATGTTCAAATTTCTCCAATTGTCTCAAAAATGCCTTTATAACTGTTTTTCTTAAATCCAGGATCCATTCGAGATTATATCTTCAATTGCCTTTAATTTATTGATATGCTTGTTTTTCATGACTGATTATTTTTTTCTTTTCTCTTTTTTGGTACCAAGGATCAAACTCAGGACCTTGTGCTTGCCAGGCAAGCACTAATTCCACTGAGCTATCTCCCGGCCCAACATTGATATTTTTGAAGAGTCCAGAAAATTCCCTAAGTGATGTGGAAACTCACAGTTAAATACAAGTCTTGCTATTTTTGGACCGTTCACAATGAATGTACTATCAAATTTTTCACCCATTAGGCATTCTTGAGGAAGGACAACATTAACCACACATACACTATCTCAAACACATATGCACACATTTAAAGAGATCAGATTGTTGAAAATGTACCTATTTTCAATGCAGAGCACAGATGCCGTGAAGATAGTTTGGGAAGGGGTGGGGATCCATGACTTTATTGGTCTTAGACTGGAAATGACTTAGGAAGAAGATTTAGGGTCTCGAGGCCTGTGAAAACTTGCAATCTGCAGAGGACAGTGTGAACAAGGTACCACCCGATTAAAAGAAAAGGAAGAAGTTAGGAACTCAGAGAGCAGTGCCGAGAGGTGACAGGGGCCGGGCCAGCTCACAGAAGCCCTTTCAATCCCAGTGACTCCTACATACAGTACTCAGTAAGCCTTCTGGCAGTTTACTGGTGTTTGCCTGTCTTGCTTTAATTTTTTTTTTTAAGGAAGAGAGAGCTTGGAAAACCTTTGGACAGAAAATAGCACTGAGAGAAACAATATTTTGATGAGTTAGTGCTAAATGAATTAGAAACATGTGGAGTGAATTTCCCTTGAAATACAAATGGATTGAATAATTAATGGAAAAAGCACTTGGCAAAATGTACTTGAGGTTTTTATTGAACCCAAACCAAAACATTTGAAAATATTTTGAAATATGTGAGAAGTACAATATACATCTGGATTTGCCCAACCCTAGTAAGGATATAGGAAATATTATTTTTATTTAACATTTGTATGATAGCTGCAGTGTGCCTCAATCCTAAAATATTCCTTACAACAGTCCTGTGGCTTAAGTCATAATTATTATTTTCATTTGGGGAAAGAAATTTACCAGCACTCACACTGTGGGCTTCAAGTAGAAACTTCTATTGGTCTGTGTTCTTAAGGGGTTTTTATTGGTAGGAACATTGAAGCAGCAGAAACAAATTTCAGTCCAAGTCTTGGATGTAATTCTTAATGGCCAATCATGTTATATATCTTCTCGGTAGATTTTTATCATTCTGTAGTTTCTCCCTTTTCCTTTGAATATATTTTGATTGAAAAACTCTTTTGCCAGATACTGCTATTACTTCACCAGCTTTCCTTGGTGAATGCCAACTATATTTGTGGTAGGTAAAATAATTATTGCGCCCAGATGTCCATGTCCTATCCACTAGAACCTGTGAATATATTGGCATGGCAAAGAGAAATTAAGATAGCACAGAGAATTAAATTTGCTACTAGATGATCTTAAAATATGGAGATTGTCCTGAGTAATATAAACAAGAAGACCCTTAGAAGTAGAAAAGGGAAGCAGAAGACTCAGGGAAGTCAGGGGTAGAGAGTCAATGGCCGAACCAAATTGAGAATTAAGTGATCTGAGAAACACACAACTCATGCTCCTGGCGCTGTAGAGGGGAGAAAGGAGGCCAAAGGCGCAGGAGTGAAAGCCACCCCAGAAGCTGGAAAAGACAGGAGCCATGAGAAGGAAATGCAGTCTTGTTGAAACCTTGATTTTATCTAGGTAGATCCCGACTGGACACTGAAGCTACAAAACTGAAACATGATGAATTTTTTATTTGAAGCCACTGAACTTGGGGTAATTTGTTACACCAGAGAAGAAAACTAACTTGTATCCTAATCCCTTATTTTGAGCTTTTTAATTGTTTTGTTTGGTTTTAACTGGTACTTTTGTGACACTTAACTAGTTTCTTAAAATCAATGTAATTGCTTTGCCTTTCAGTATATATATATATATTTTTTCCATTCATAGTTACATGACTCTGCCATATTCTTTTGCTTTTTATTATTTTACTTTTATTTTTTCTCATCACTGTTAATTACATTTTCATTTCCTTTTACCCCTCAGTTGAGTTTTAAGTCATACAACCTTTTATGTTATTTTTGTCATAATTTTACATTACAAATAAACTTTTTAACTGAATGGTAGTACACATGCAGAAAAACATACACAATAGTTACATAGCTATAAAAATTATCATTAAAATAAATACGTCCATGTGACAGTGACTACCACTTGGCCAAAAATTAGAGAAAAAGTAGGGCTGCAAGGACAGCCAATATTTTGGCTCTAGTCTTTTTCAAAGTCAGTGAGGACTCAGGACATAGGAGAACCTGTACTGTAATATCCTGTAACTCAGTTGTGTACCAAATTTTCTGATCAAGGAGATTATGAGGCAAAAGAAGAAAGTGATGAATGATGTAGAGTGTGCCTAAGGAGAGTCACCTGGAGAGAAAACATTCAGGCTTTCACAGAGAAAATAGGTCAAGCAATGGCTGTGACTCATCCACATGGCTGACATTGACAAAGGATCTACAAACTGTGGTACAGGGTTTCAGGGCAAATCATGAGAGGATTTGACTGACCTTGGCTGATACTAAAGTTACATTTCTTGCTAAGCACCTATAATATTTAGATGCCAATAGAATACCCATCTCTGACAGGACTGAACTGGAGAGGAGGGATACAGAGAAAGGACCATATTGTATTTGTATATACAGAATAGTTAGGATAGATGTATGGTTGTTTTTGCTTGGTTCAGTGAGAGGAAGAATTTGTAGTAGTAGTGTTTGGATGGGATGCCCTGGCTGCTTCTTGTGCTGTGGATGACTGCTGAGAAGATAACAATGTGCAATGCATTAATTATTGAAAATGTCCTATTAATCAGCTTGGAAAGTGTCTCATTGATATTTGTTTCTCAATAAAATAAAAGTAAAAAGTTACATTTCTTGTTATATAGGTCTTGCTTTATCTTGGTCATAGCCATCCAGCAGAATAGTATAAAGACAAGGTATAAAAAGTAAAGCCATATTAATATACTGAGCTGTAAAAGGCTCAAATCAGCAACTTTTGACATTGCCAGTCCTATGGATAACCCACTACTATTATGAACTACTGGACTAGATTGGACTATTTTGCTGAATTCACATACCTACAATATATAAATGGCAAGGGAATACCCATCTCTGACAAAATTGAACAAAAAGTGGGATATAAATGAAGGACCATTTTGTATCTGTATATTCAAAATAGGCTAGATAATGCAGCTACTTCCTCTTATTTCAATGAATAGAAAGATTTGTTCTAACAGTGTTTGTGGACAGGATATCATGTCTGCATCTTGTACTATGAATAACAACTAAGAAGGCAATAATATGCAATGTATTAATTATTGAAACTGTCCTACTAATTGGTTTTGAAACTGTCTCATTGCTATTTGTTTCTCAATAAAATTAATTTAAAAAATAGAATATTATTTGCACCAGAGTTATCCCTCTTCACTGTCATTAACTCTTCCTCTGCACTACCATGTCATCTACTAAGCCCATACACTCGTTTAGCTTTATTTTTTAGCACTTTAAAACTAAGCTTATAAAGCATTAATTCCTTCTGAGGGTAATCTATAATTCTGTGAGTATTTCCATTGAATTTGTTTCTTCTGCCAAATAGAGTTGTGTATCAAGGATGCACAACAGTGTTCATAGACATATAATATTATTCATGAGAAGCCCTAACTTGAAACAAGCTAAACATCTATCAACCATAGAATGAGTATATACATTTTTGTACATTGAGAACTTTAGATCTTTAATATGCAAAATTAAGAAATACAATTTTTTTTTTTTGGTGGAACTGGGGATTGAACTGAGGCCCTTGCACTTGCCAGGGAAGTGCTTATTCTACTGAGCCATCTACCCAGCCCTACAAATAAAATGTTAACTAATATCATTATTTTTAACAAAAGAAGGACTTAAACTCTTTTATGTTATTACTACATGAAATTTTAATTCTAAATTTATTAAATATAATCCTCACTGGTAATTATCATTTTTACCAGATACCAAATATTTAGATTTAGCACCACATTAACTCATTGCATTTCCTTGTTCCTTTTTTTCTGCTCAGATTAAATCTTTCCTTCCTTCCTTCCTTCCTTCCTTCCTTCCTTCCTTCCTTCCTTCCTTCCTTCCTTCCCTTTTTCTGTCCCTCCACTTCACTCTTCTCCTCTCTCCCTCTTTCCATCTCTTCCTTCTCTCTTTCTTTTTCCTCAGTTATGAGGATCAAACTCAGGGTCTCACGATGTTCACATCTTGCTTCAGCAAGTGCTCTGCCCCTATGCTGCATCCTTGGGGTCCAAAGTCCCTCTTTGTTAAAGTAACCACTTTTTATAATTCTGTTGGCATGGAACTGAAAGTAGTAAATACAGTCTTTTTATATCTGAA
>NW_004524925.1:593919-599648 GCF_000260255.1 Octodon degus
TCCAGCCCTATTCCTTTTTATAATATCTTCAGTTTTTCCTAAATATTGGTTCATTTCACTATATAATTTGTGCTTGATAATCTTGTAGTAGCATCTTTAGCACAAAATGCTTTCCATTGGAGTTCTGCACAGTTTGGTTTGTGGGAATAATCCTATATTCCATATTCTGTAGAAACTGTTTGATTTACCTGGACACATTCCAGTTTTCAAATTAACTTCTCCATTTTGAGTAACTCTAGCCATCTGGGTACGCAAACCTCACATCCACCTACTACACAAGCCTGAATTTCCAGTTCTCATATATTTTGCACGTAAAACTGAAGGCAGATTTTATACCTCCTTGTTGCTCAACTCTTCTCCAGCACAGGTGAGGCCGGCTCCAGTGTGGGCACTGCAGTCCTTCCTGCTCCCTGTGAGTCCTCAGGGTTAGCATCACTGACTTTGTTTCAGAAAAATCAAGGCAGTCACTTTTCCTCTGGATGTATGCACATTTTCATTTCTTGAGTTTTTTCCGGCAATCTAATCACAGCTCCTCTATTTGGAGAGAGGGGAATTTTTATCTCTTTGACATGGAAGCAGAGAGTTTTCATATTACCTGAGTCTGACTGATGAGAAGTGCAGACAAATCATGTAACTTTTCAGGACTTGGCAGTTTTCAAAGGCAAGTGAATGGAAATAGTCTAAATACTAGTATCCTCCAACTAGAGAGCTGGGAGATGCAGGAAGAACAGGTTCAGAAAGCTGATGGAAGAACCCTCTCTCATAAGCAAGGAGAAGGCTGGCAGTTATGCAGTGGTCATTTTTCACCTGGTTCTCCTTTCCATGTAAATGTACTTTTGCTCTTAATTCTATGCTTTCTTATAGAAAGACTCTCAGATTTTTTTTAAAAAAATCTATTTTTAAGAAAGCTACTGGGCTGGAGAGGTGGCTCAGTGGTCTAAAGCACCTACTTGGAACAAACTAAGCTAAGCAAAGCACAGGGACCACGGTTCGATCCCCCAGCACCACATGCCAGCCAGCCGCGCCCCCTGGTGGGCTGAGCTGGCCACACACACACACACACACACACACACACACACACACACACTAAATAAATGTTAAAAAAAAAGAGAAAGCTACTAACATTAGACTTTTCTTTCTGATCTTCAAGAATCATTCTTCTGTCTATTTTTTTCTTACTTTAACAATGATCCTCAGTATAATTTCAGTTAATGTCACTTTTTTTTTTTTTTTTTTTTTTGCGGAACCGGGATTGAACTCAGGCCCTTGCTCTTGCCAGGGAAGCGCTTATTCCAGTGAGCCATCTCCTCAGCCCCTAATGTCACTTTTTAAGTAAATGATGCTTCTAAAATGATAGAAATGTATTTAGAAGACCATAACAACAGGCTTTCCAAGCATGAAGCTTCTATTACACATTGCTATCTTCAGTGTAATTGCTTGGTTCACAGGTATCAGCATGTATAGTTAGTCAGGGTGAGAATCCAATTAACTGCTAGTTTCAAAAACCTGCTGATGTTTCTCAGGATCATTGCCTTGACATCTTGTGTGTATAAATGTATGGCTTTGTCCCTGTCCTGTTTCCCAGCTTTTCTCCTTGCCCTCTCCTCATTGTCCAATTCTCAAGTTCTCACTTTCCTTTCAATTATGTTATATCTTTCTATTTGTATTTCTTCTTTTGAATTCTTATACTAGGGAGACTATATAATATTTACACATATGGGTCTGCTTTATTTCACTTATGAGTATATCTTCAAGTGGCATCCAGTTACATATAAATGCTTCAAGTTTATCATTCTGTATAACTGAGTAATACTCCATTGTATAAAAATACCACATCTTTTTCAACCATTCCTCATGGGATGGGCATCTTGGTTGTTTCCAAGATTTAGTAATCACAAATTGTGCCTCTATAAACATAGGTACACATATATCACTATGATATAACGTTTTTAGTTCCTCTGGGAATATTCCCGTTAGGGGGATAACTGGTTTGAATGGGATTTCCAGTCCTAGTTTCATAAGGAGTCTCCACACTGATTTCCATAATGCCTTTACCAGTCTACATTCCCACCAGCAGTAGAGAAGAGTTCCCTTTTCCCCACAGCCTCTCCAACATTTGTTGTTGGATGATTTCTTTATGATAGGCATTCCTTCTGGGGTGAGATGGCAGCTCAGTGTTGTTTTAATTTGCATTTCATGGATGGCTAGTGATGTGGATCATTTTCTCATATATTTATTCATCCTTTGGTCTTCTAAATACATACTTCTTGTCATGACATATCAAGACAATTATTATCATATTGTCTCATAAGTAAAAGTTTTTTTAAATGGGCAATAAATAAAAAAAAACAATAAAAAGAAAAGAAATCTCACAGGATTGTCCTGCTACAATGCTGCATATGGTTAGATTTCTAAATTTCTTTGTAAAAATATTGTTTATTCATAGTCTTTAAATATTTTTCATTTTTAAATTTTTGTCTCCATATTCTGTAGGGAATTAATGTTTGACATATCAAAACTTAATGAATAATACTTGTTCCATGTTATGCCTAAGATGTTTGATATTCAGACAGATAGTGAAGTTAAACCCAACTGCATATGATGTAGGGTAATAATACACTTCTCCTCTGGAGTGTTAACAACCTAACTTTGCAGATCAAAAATTAGAGAAAAAGAAGGGCTGCAAGAAGAGCCAACATATTGGCCCTAGCCATTCAAGTTCAATGAAGACTCAGGACATAGGAGAATCTATACTGTAACATCATGTAACTCAATTGTGTCTTAAATTTTCTGATCAAGGAGATTATAGGGCCACAGAGGAAAGTGATCAAAGACGCAGATTGTACCTACGGAGAGTCACATGAGTGAAAACATTCTCTCAGGCTTTCACAGAGAGAAAATTGGTCAAGCAATGGCTGTGACTCATCCACATGGTTGACACTGACAAAGGATCTACAAACTGATGTATAGGGTTACAGGATAAATCCTGAGGGGACTTGACTGACTTTATCCGATACAAAAGTTACATTTCCTGTTATATAGGTCTTGCTTTATCTTGATCTTAAGCATCCAGCAGAAAAGTAAAAAAAAACAAGGTATAAGGAGTGAAGCCATGTTGGTATGTCGGGCTGTAAAGGGCTCAGGTCAACAACTTCCAATATTACCAGTCCTGCGGATGACCTACTACTATTATGGACTACTGGACTATGTTGGATTATTTTGCTGAATTCACACACCAATAGTATTTAGATGCCAATGGAATACCCATTTCTGCCAGGACTAAACAAAAAAAGGGGATACAAAGGAAGGACCTTTGGTATCTGTATATGCAGAATAGTTAGGATAGATATACAGCTACTTTTCTTAACTCAGTGAGAAGAAATATTTGTACTAATAGTGTTTGGACAGAATATCCTGTCTGCATCTTGTACTATGGATAACCACTAAGAAGATAACAATGTATGATGTATTAATTATTGAAACTGTCCTATTAATCAGTTTTGAAACTGTCTTATTGCTATTTGTTTCTCAATAAAATAAAAAAAAAAACAGAAATGGAGTTCACTGAACTTGAATGGCTATCATTTCACTTCTCCCAGGAAATGATAGTAGAGACGTAAATGGTTACAGCGAAAGTGGACTCAAGGATCACCTCTTTAATCACTTTATTTTATACCCCAGGAAAATAAGGTCCAGAGAAGAGTGGTGCATATAAATCATAATTAATTCTCATTGGCCAAGATAGATTTGAAATCCAGTATTCTGACTGACGAAGTGTTGCTTTTATCTACAAACCAGTGAGCAGACAACTGCTGTTCATAAGAGTGGTTCTGATATATGTCCATGTTCCAACTTACTTTTGTAATATTCATAATAATCATAATAATAGCAATAATAATTTAAGTAGAGTTTTACGATTAAGGTTTTTTTTTGTACTGTTATTTCCTGGAAGTCAATGCTCCATAAAGAAAAAAGTCTTTTAACCAGCAGTGCATTTGATTAATCATAACTTTTGGATATTTTTGCAGAATAGAGTAGGTATTGTGAACATTTTAATTGTTTGAAATGATTATTTAATTGTAATGTGAGCATAAAGAAGATGGAGCTTTATACTTTACACAGTGCCATAACTGATTTGAGTCTCTGTTATGTTTATTTATTTATTTTTAGTTTAAGGTTTTTATTGCATATCTAATGCAGGTCTTTTCATTAAGAAAGTTGTGAATGCAAATAATAGAAAAACAAAGCAATTAATTATCACAATAACTTGTTTTTAATTGAGGTTAATTTATAAGATAATGATCTTGAGGGTAGTCAGTGCTTTTTTTCTCCTTCCCCCTGGCAAGTTCGCAGAATATGCAGAGAAAAGAAAGTTCAAGAACATTATTATGAGTTATAAATGAGGAAAACATTCTCTGGGATATGTGAATGTTGAGTTACTCAAGCATGCAAAGTAGTGGTTTTAATGTGAAAATGAGAACAGAAGACAATAATGTACATGGTTTTGTTATAGAAGAAATTAACAAGTAAACAAACAGCAGAAGACTTGGAACTGTAAAATAAATGCCTTGAAGTACATTTGAAGGGAAGAAGCTGACTGAGGTAAATGACAGCATCATTCTGACTAGATGGTGTCTTTGATGATATATAACCCAATTTTTTTCTTTGATCTATGACATTTTTTCTGTTCAGTAAGAGTCTGTTTTACGTCCTGATTATCTATCATTTCTTCTACAACTTACTAAACAAGGCAAACAAAGGAACATCATCATAGGGATTGGACTTGCATTTCTTTAGATATTGTGAAAATAACACAATTCTTGACATAGAATTAGAATAAAATTCATTTTCCAGGTCAACCTGTCTCTCTGTCTTCTTTCCACTTTTCTCCTAAAGAATGATCAACATTTTTAAAGAACTAAAACCTTTAGAGGTTAAATGGGTCACAGATCACAGAAGAGGAAGAACAAACCAAGACGAAAGCTCATACAAGCAAGGAAATTATAAACATCAGAACATAATGCAACTGAGAGAAAAAAGATAAATGAATCAAAGTGTTGGTTCTTTGAAAGACTAAATAATATCAACAAACCTATTGCTAACCTTACCAAAAAAATAAAAGGTCAGAAAAGATGCAAATTAGTGCAATTAGGAATCTCAGTGGATCCTACAGAAATCCATTCTCATCAATAACTACTTTGAGAACCTTTATTCTAATAAAATAGAAAACACAGAATTGGACATATTCCTAGATACACAAGAATAGCTAAAGTAGAATTAAGAAGATATAAAACTTCAACATTACCTAATATCAGTCAATGAAATTGAAAATGTAATTAAAAACATCAACAAAGAATCACCCTCTGGTCTCCACCCCAGGGAACATTGATATGGAGATTGAGACTGAGCGTGGTGGCAGGCACCTGTAATCCCAGTTCTTGAGAGACTGCAAACAGGCGGATCACTGAGTCCCATATAGTAGAGACACTGAACAACCTGTAGACACTTCCCTACAATACAAAAAAGAAAAAAAAAAGAGTTTAAATGATTGTTAAATTGCATATAGTTGTCTTCAAATTAGTTGTTCAGATTACCAGATGTAAACATGTAAAATTGGTCTAAAAAATTAAAAGGAAGAAAATTTTTAAAAATGTAAACATTAACTGCTCCTTTAAATAAACCAGTAGATCCTGCTAAACTGCGCTGGCAGAACCAGTCCCAGCCCAGGC
>NW_004524925.1:599748-607137 GCF_000260255.1 Octodon degus
AAAAGAATCACCCTGATCTTGACAGATTCACTACTGAATTCTATAAGAAATTTGGATAGGATCTAATGCCACTTAGTTCTTTCATGAAATTGAAAGGGAAACAATACTTTCACATCCCTGAAAACAGATATTACCCTGATTCTAAAACTGGAGAAGAACCCAACCAAAAAAGAGAACTACAAGATGGTCTCCAAAATGAATATAGATATAAAAATTCTCAACAGATAGAATGCAAATTGAATGCAGTAAATCATCAAAAAGATTATATACCATGATCAAGTAAGACTCATGTCAGGGATTCAAGGATGCTTAAACATATGCAAATCAATGTAATACACCACATTAACAGAAAAAGGACAAAAGCCATAAGATTATCTCAAGAAATACATTAAAAAACACTGACAAAGTGCAACACTCATTCATGATAAAATTAAAAAAAAAAATTGGAACACCTGGTCTTTACCTCAACTGCGCAAGCCATTTATGGCAACCAACAGCCAACATCATACTAAGGGGTCAAAAACTGAAAGCTTTCTCTCTAAAGTGAGGAACAAATCAAGGTTGTCCATTGTCACCACTGCTATTCAATATAGTTCTGGAAAGATGAGTTAGAGCAAATAGACAAGAGAAAGAAGTAAAAGCAATAAAGACAAGAAAGGAATAAGTTAAACTGTCAGTCTTTGCAGATGACATGATACTTTATATAGAAGAACCCAAAATCCACCATACCTTTCTAGATTTTATAACCAGATTCACTTACCCAGCTGGATACAAAGTCAACACTCAAAATTCAATGGCATTCCTATATGCAAATAACAAATTCACTGAAAGACAAGTTAGGGAAACTGCACCTTTTTTAGAAACGTATTTGGTACAGTGTCTTGCTATACATTTCAGACTCAGTGATCTTCCTGTTTTCAACCTCCCCAGCACTGAGGTTATAGGTGTGTGCCACCAGGCCTGGACTTGGTTGCCAGCTCAGCATGCTCAGGGGCAGGGGCAGCATGGTATGGGGCACTGGAGCTTAAACCAGTCCCTGTGCTTGCCTAAGCAGGTGCTTATGAATCCATAAAAAATTAAACACTTAGGAATTAATATAACAAAGAAAATAAACAATCTTTATATTGAAAACTACAGTACTCTGGAAAGGAAATTGAAGAGGACGTCAGAAAATGGAAGTATATCCTTTGCTCATGGGTAGGAAGAACCAACATAGTAAAAGTGGCCATATGATAAAAAAAATGGCATACACACTTAGTTCAATTCCCATCAAGATAACATTAGCATACCTCACAGAACTAGAGAAAACATTTGTACAGTCCATTTAGAACCAGAAGAAAGCTTGAATAGGAAAGACAATTTTGGATAACAAAGGCAAAGCAGGGAGCATGATAATCTCTGGCTTGAAATTATATTACAGAGTTACTGTGATAAAAAGTCTGGTACTAGCAAAACAAACAAGCAAACAAACAAACAAACAATACCTGAGGATCAATGTCATAGATTACAAGAGGCAGAAATAATATCAAATGCATTCAATTACCTTATCTCAGAAAAACTAAACACATTTCCTGGAAGAAAGAAAGTCTCTTGAATACATGGTGCTGGAAAAACTGGCCTTTCACATGCTAAAAACTATACTAGATCCTTATATATCACCATACACTAAACTAAAATCAAAGTGGATAGAAGATCTAAGTATTAAAACAGAAACACTAAATCGAGTAGAAGATAGAATAAGTAGAACTTTTGAAGACACAGATTTAGGCAAATATTTCATGAACAAAACCTGAACTGCATGCTAAATACTACAAAGAATAAACAACTGGGATCTCATCTTATTAAAAAGATTTTGCACCACAAAAGAAATAACCAACAGACTGAAAGACAACCCGCAGACTGTTGAAAAATCTTAGTCAGTTTTTCTTCAGACAAAGGATTTATATCTAGAACATATAAATAATTTTGAAATATTGAACCCTCAGAATGTAAAGATCCAAAATTGGGCATCTGAAATGAGTAGATGAAGTATACCTGGCACACAAATATATAAAAAAATGAAAAAATCACTGATCATTGGAGAGATGCAAATGAAAACAATCCTGAGATTCCATGTCACTCCAGAAAGAATGGCTATTATTAAAAAAAAAAAAACCCAAAACAGCAATGAGAAATGCTGGTGGGGTTTTGGGGAGAAAAGAGCTCTTTTCCAGCATTGGAAGTTGTATAAACTGATGTAACTACTATGGAAATGAGAGTGTAGATTCCTCAAAAAACTAGAATTAGGGGCTGGTGAGATGGCTCAGTGGTCTAAAGTACCTACTTAGATACAAGTTTAGCAAAGCACAGGGACCGCGGTTCAATCCCCCAGCACCACATGCCAGCCAGCCCCGCCCTCTGGTGGGCTGAGCTGGCCACACACACACACACACACACACACACAAATAAAATTTAAAAAAAAACCCTAGAATTAATGATCTCATTAGAGCCATCTATTTTCCTTCTTGATATGTTCCCAAAAGAATTAAAAACATCATACCACAGCATTACATATACATCCATGTTTATAGCAAAATAGTTTGTAATAGCTAAATCTTGGCAGAAACCCAAATGCCAATCCACTGAGGAACAAAAAGATGTTTTTTTTTTTATGAAGTGGAGTACTACTCAGCAACAAAGAAGGATAAACTTGAGACACTCTAGGTCTTAAGATCATACTCTTAAGTAAATCAGTCACACATGTGGAAATGTAAATTTGTCTCTTTGGTGAGAGAAATCAAAATTGGGAATAAAGACTCAAAATTAAAATACATATTGGGAAATGGGAAATTGGGTGACGGAAAGGAAAATAAAAATATGAGAAGAGAGAATAAAATAGAAACAAATTGTTTGTAAATTAAGAGGGGAAGTGGGTTTGAAAAAAGGGAGTGGGAAAAAAGAGAAAGAAAAAAAAGGGAGCAGAATGGAGAAAAAGAAGAACTGATGTGTGTCATTTACAAAAACAAATTTCATATGATAAAGAAATTTCATGTGATCGTTATACAAATCTAAGTTGCACCAATACAATGAAACAAACCATTTCTAGGGGCTGGGGAGATGGCTCAGTAGAATAAGCGCTTGCCTGGCAAGCACAAGGACCTGAGTTCAATCCCTGGTTCCGAAAAAAAAAAAAAATTCTAAGCACCCTTAAAGTTAAAGCTTTTTTCTTAAGAAATTATAGCAAACTTTTTTTAAAAAGTTTGTTTCCTTTTTATTAACTGGAAGAGGGGCAAATTCTAATTATTATTCTAGGGTTCTTTGGATATTCACATGGTTGTGTGGTTGCTTAATAAGAGACCTAATTGAAAAAAATAAAACCATTTGCCATTACAGAACCAGGAAGCATCAACCCCAAGGATTAGTCCTTTCTTTCCAAAGCCTGTCTTCCAGTGAATGAGTTACCCTTCTAGTCCAAAAGAGTAAACAGTATCCGTTCTTCCCCAATTCCAGACAGTCTGGCTGTAATCTGACTTCTAAGAGGGCTGCAATTCACTGTTGGGGAATCTCCTGAGCTCTCTTGAGAGCCTTGCCAGTAACAGGGTCGCACTTTCTGCTGTGCTGTTCCTGGTGAACCTGAGGGCAAGACTAGTGACATTTGTACTTTTCAGCTCTGCCCTGGACTCTGGAGGGGCAGAGGAAGCCGAAAGGTGATGCCAGGCAGGGGCTTGCAAGGTGTGTGCCTGGGTACTGGCACTCCAGCCAAGAAGTGCCCATCCTTGAGCTGCAGTTGTTGACAAGAAGCAGATCAAAGCAAACACAGCAACAGCCATGAATACAAACACTATTTGAGTGAGGAGACAAGTGAAGCAGAGATACTTCTGTCTGAATTATGGGTCTATCTGTCATCATTAGTGTAGCATTATTCTCTGTAGATTTCTTTCATCTCCCAAACTGGAACATCTCTGTCCACTTGTTGGACAAGACTCATTACCTCAGCTTTCATGTTCTGCCCCTTGTGTAATTCCTACCCTGCCAGATGTGAATAGCATCATCTCTACTCAGCTTGGCATCTGCTGTGTTCCCTGGGCCAGTGTTGCCTAATATACCATGAATACGGCATGATATAAAATTGAGTTTATAGTGATGTGACATGTTTGTGTCCATGACAGCAACAGCATTTGGTCCATGAGCTTCCCTTTACATCATTGCTTTCCACTTCCTGGCCCAAATCCCTCACCTATACTACTAAACCCAAGAGGCCTCAGAATTCAGGCCAGAAGGCAAAATCCAGAATGTCCATCTGGCTATATCAAGTAGAATCACATATTTTATTAAATACAAACACAGGCATACACACATATGTAAATGCACATGTAGATTTCTATTCTTAGTCATGGAATAGACTGCCATTCATAGGCAGTGTGATTTTACACAGGTCTCTGTACTTTGGTTTCCTTGTCTGTAAAATGGGAATAACAAAAGATATGACTCACACTTTTCTTCAGTTCACCCTAGGAATGAAGTCATGTATGGAAAACTTTATAATATCTAGAACATAGTAAGCAATTAATAAATATTATGTTTTGTGCTTGTTATTACAAGCTAATGTTTCTACATTTCCAGCATCATATGTTTGAAGTACTACATCTTCTTTTACTGAGTTCTTAGCACTCAAGGAGAAAATGTGAAAACAGCAAGTTCCTCTGTAGAATTACTACCCTGAAAGGAGAGTGTTGTCCTGAGCTAATGATTTTTCTCACAATTTGGTAAGGAAAACATTATTATCTCCCACAAGAAGGCATTTCAAGACAAAAATACAATTGTGCATTTCTTACCTGTACGTTGTGTTTACTTAGGTACTCATTTTCTAGGGCATTTACTTTTTCTGACTTTTCAAATCTTTATATAAAGAAGTTTTGGAATTCCACTGGCAGATACAGAATTGGGTTATATATTGCCCAGCTATGAGATTAATAGAATTTTTTTCAAGCACATTTGCAAATAGCAGGAAACACTATGTGAAGGAGTTTGCCAGATCTCTCTCGGTGCTAGGAGATTGCTGCCAGGGGACACTGTGTGGTGTGTGTGTGTGTGTGTGTGTGTGTGTGTGAGAGAGAGAGAGAGAGAGAGAGAGAGAGAGAGACAGATAGACAGACAGACAGACAGACACAGACCAGACACAGACCAGACACAGACAGAGAGAGAAAGACAGACAGATAGAGACAGAGACAGAGAAAGAGAGACAGACAGAAAGAAAATGTGATAGAAGAGTAGGGAAGGAAAATATTAGAGAGGAAACTAAATAAGACCAAAAACAAAAAAAAAAAAAGTTAAGAATGGTAGTGATCCAGTCAGCAGTGCCTACCTCCTACTTCTAAGACAAGGCTACCTGCTCCTCTGAATCTTTTTCAATGGTGGCTCCCCAAGAGTGCTGCGGCCGGAAGACTTCACTGGAAGCAGGACATGGACACCTTTGGAAACACACTCTGCTTTGCTACACTTGAGAGTGATGCAGTGGCAACCCTAGCATAAACTGCACTGCTAGGTGCCCACCTGTTTTGAAAAGGTTTGTTTCCTTGTAACATCACTCACACTGTTATCACCATTGAAGCCTATTTTTATTAACTTAGGAGGGAAAACCAATATTGTCTTTCCTGGCTTTTCTTCAAGCCCTGTAAGAATGAATATCTTTAGAACTTCTATTTATCTTTTTTTTTTATTTTGACTTAGTTCATATCCTTAACCATTTGTCTATCACACATCATGATAAAATTCCATTGTACTGCGTGGTTTCTTTCATACAAAGTTTCACTCTGAATGAAAGTTCTATTTATTGTCAGAAAAATTAATCAGCAATCGAAAAAAGCCCTTTCTTAGGAGAATATTCTTTTGGAATAGTACTAGGTATGATTTTCTGTTGATTCTCTTTTACAATTCTGTAGAAGCAAAAGTTACCATGCCAATTTTTGTCTGGTAAAGAAGGAAATAATTTCTGCTTGGTATACAGTAACCCAAAGACTCAAGGACCTGTTTTACACTAGCCAGTTTCTTGTGTAACCCAACAATCTGTTAAATTTCTGGCCAATGCTCAGCTTCTCAAGTAAACTTCGGACAAGTTTTTAGATACCTCCAGTTCCTTCTATGATTAATCTACTAGTTAAACAAAAGACTTGACATTTGTCCCTTATTAATTGCTTGAGAGTCTTGATTTTACCATTTTAAAAACCATAACATTATTGGGTTAGAAGATTTTTCCCCAGTTAGTTTATCATTCATTGCTTCTAGAGAATACAAGAGTCCTAGAAGTCAGAAAGACAGATGCTGGTCCCTTCCAAACCCTCCTAATACTTCTTACTGTAAATCGAAAACACCAAGACATGAAATAAAGTTCCAAATCCAGGGACTGCAGCCCATGGTCTCTTCCTCTGCCCCACAGCACACAGTTCCTTCCCATGCAGCCTGCCAGCTCTCACCCGCCTAACATTTGCTGTTTCCAGGTGCCTGTGGTGGGGTTTTTACAACTCCACTTTCCATCTCACTCAGCTTAATTTTAATGGCTGCCTCTTTCCGGGGGTCTTAGTAAATGGTTCCAGGAAGGGTTGTAACCTACATTAAATAATAATCATTAAAAAAGAAAGAGAAAATAAATTTCTCCTGTTTATATATCCAAACCAAAGCTTATTGTGGATTGCAGTCTTGGCTGAGTTGAAGAAGGCATTAGCCTCATAATTTCTCGCCTGCCTTTCTGGAACCACCTCCTAAAGACTCGTCCAGTGTCATATTCCACTGCTCCAGGACCCTACAGCTAGAAACAAACCCATTCTCCATACATCATCACCATGGTTGTGCTTAAAAGTAAACTTGTTTCATTTTGCTAATTAAAATCTTTCAGGGATTCCTCTTGCTGTCTCTGACCTCTGTAACTTTCCAGGCCTTCTCTGCACAGCATCCCAACACATTTCTTTCTTGCCAGCTGTTTAGACTCACAAATAGTCTGGAATGTTCTCCGTGCTCTGATTCCTCCATGTCACAGAGCACGCATACCTGCACCCAGAAGGCTCTTAATCCCTTTTGCATTTAGTTCTGCCAATCTCCGGCTGCAGCTCCAATGCCACCTCCCCTCTGAGCCATAACTTGACACCCTCCCAGGCAGAGTAGATGCTCTCCCCAGCTCCTCTGGCAGCACCCAATGAATTGCCCCATTATGGCTTCTTAATCTACTGCCTTCAGTCGTTGCTTTTTCTGTGTGTCATTATCGGGAGATCTCAACACGTCAAGAACCATCTTGTTGGGGCTGGAGAGATGGCTCAGTGGTCTAAAGCACCTACTTAGAACAAGCTTAGCAAAGCGTCAGGGACCGCGGTTCGATCCCCCAGCACCACATGCCAGCCAGCCCCGCCCCCTGGTGGG
>NW_004524925.1:616502-620052 GCF_000260255.1 Octodon degus
TGCAACTGACAGTGACCTCACAAGATTCCTCAAAAGCCTGTGGAGACCAATCTACCTTCAATTCAGGGCACAACGGGACTTTTCCTACATCAAACCCTTCTGATGAGGGGAGAGTTATACAAATTTGTGATAACACTCAAAATGTAAAAATAACCAAGATTTGAATATTGCATTGAAGTATAGTATGGATAAAAGCTTAAAAAAAATAAATAAATAAATTATATGGCTCTATCATAAAAAAAAAAAAGAAATAGTATCATTTTCAAAGCTTGAGAATAGAGGGAGGCAGAGATATGTTTTAAAACTTCTTTAAGTACTACCTTTTCCTATTAGAAAACGACAAGAACGTTTAAATTCAAAAGCCATTCAAGGACAGTGGAATAAGCGCTTCCCTGGTAAGTGCAATGGCCTGAGTTCAATCCCCGGTTCTGCCAGAAAAAAAAAAAAAATGCTATTCAAGGACTGTACTGCTGAAACAAGCCAGTATTTATCTATGGGCTTATGGGATTATCTGTTCTTTGAAACAGTAGAAGACAAACAGAAGAATGTCGACTCATGGAAACTGCAAACAATTTTCATTGGGTAGTATTGTTAACTTTTCCAATTAGTGTTATTTATTACTATATGATTGACAAATTTAATCTGTAGGACTTTTTTATTATTTTAAAATCATGTATATTGAATCATGTACCTTATCAAGTTTTTAAATCAGTAACTTAAATCTTGGCATGTCTTCTTCACTAGTATGTGTAAGGCCTGAGGTTCAATGCCCATCACTGTCAAAACAATATTAAAATGGTACATGAAACCAAAAAAAAAAAAAAATCCTCAATAAAATACTAGCGAAAAATACTAGCAAATAAAAAAATATACCAAATTATCAAGAAGATTATACATCATGACCAAGTGGGATTCATCTCAAGAATGCATGGATGATTTAATGTACAATAAAACTATAAATGGAATACACCACATCAACAGAGCCAAAGATAAAACCCACATGATCATCTCAGTAGATGCAGAAAAGGTTTTGACAATGTCCAACAGTCATTCACGATAAAATCTATACAGAATATTGAAATAGAAGCTATTTACCTGAACCTGATAAAAATTGTTTATTACAAATCAACAGCCAACCTCATACTAAATGGAAAAAAATATTTGAAAATCCTCACTTTGAATTCAGGAACAAGACAAGGATGTATGCTGGCACTACCACTATTCAATATAGTTCTGGAAACATTAGTCAGACAATTAGACAAGAGAAATAAATAAAAGGAAGAATTATTAGAAAGGATGAAGTGAATTATTTTTATTTGCAGATGACATGATACTGTACAGAGAAGACCTCAAAAACTCCACTGATAGACCTGTAGATTTAATATTCAAATTCAGTAGCATAGTAGAATACAAGTCAATACTCAAAAATCAATAGAATTTCTACACTTGAACAATCAACCCACCTAGAAAGAAATTAGAGATACCACGCTTTTCATCATAACACACATACACATACACAAATGAAATACTTGGACATAAATCTCACAAAGAAAGAAAAAGATTTGTATAGCAGATATATATGCTCTCAAATAAGAGATCAGAGAGGATTTGAGAACATGGAAAGATATTCCTTGCTCCTGGATAGTAAGAGACAATATTTTGAAAATACCCCATACTCTCAAAATTCTTATACATATTCAATGCAATCCTGATGAAAATATCATTAGTATGCCTCACAGACCTGAAGAAAACTTTCCTAAAGTTCCTCTGGAACCAGAAGAGACCTACTATAACAACAGCAATCCTGGACAGCAAAGTGAAAGCTGGAGGCATCACAATCTCTGACTTGCAATTGTACTACAAATCTGCTCTGATAAAATGAGCATGGTATTGGCCAAATAACCAGAACTGAGGATCACTGGAACAGATTAGAAGATGCCTACACAACTACAAATACACTCAGCCACCTTATCTTTGAAGAAGGGGCCAAACATGTTCATTGAAAGAAAGATAGCCTCTTTAATGAATGATGCTGGAAAAACTAACTTTCCACATGTGAAAAGCTAGAATTAGACCCATGTCTATCACCATTCACTAATCTATAGTCAACATGGGTCAAATATTTAAATATTAAAACAGAAACACTAAGTCTTCTGAAGGAAAAAGTAGACAGGAATCTTAAAGACACAGGAGTAGAGATTTCATGAACAAAAATAAAATTGCACAGGAAATACTTCAAAGAATCCACAACTGGGATCTCATCTTTTTGAAGAGTTTCTGCATGTCAAAAGAAATTACCAACAGAGCAAAAAGAAAACCCTCAATCTGGAATAAAATTGTAGCCAAATATCCCTCTGATGAAGGTCTTCTATCTAGAACATATAAATAATTAAAAAAAAATCAGACCCCCAAAATCTAAAAACCCAGTACAAAAATGGGCATCTGAGATGAATACACACTTCTCAGGGGAAACAATACAAATGCCAAATAAGTATGTGAAAAAAGCACTGAACATCTTTGGTTAGCTGAGAAATGAAAATTAAAACAACACTGAGGTTCCATTTCACCCCAGAAAGAATGGTTATCATCAACAAGTCAACCAATAACAAATGGATGATCTGTTGGGGAAATAGGACCTTTCTGTATTGTTGCTGGATATGTAGACTGGTACAACCTTTATGACAACATTGTGGAGATTCCTCAAAACAGTGGGATTAGAAGTCCCGTTCAACCCAGCTATTTCCCTTCTATTTTTCCAGAACAAATGAAAGCATCATAACTCAATGTTATATGTGGATCCATGTTTATGGCAGCATAATTTGTCATAGTTAAATCTTTGAAACAAACCAAGTGTCCATCACTTAAGGAATGGACAAAGAAGATGTGGTATTTTTGTACAATGGAGTATTACTCAGATTTGAAAAAGTAAGTTTGAGACTATTATCAGCAAATGAATGCAACTAGATACCATACTCGTTTTTTCCATAATTTTATTGAGAAACAAATTGCAATGAGACAGTTTCAAATAAAATTGGTAGGACAGTTTCTATAATTAACACATTGCATACATTCTTCCTAGTGGTTAATTGCTGTACAAGATGCGGACTTGATATTCTATTTACAAACACCATTAGAACAAATCCTTCTTTTCATTAAGAGAATGTAACTATATATCTATCCTAACTACTTTAAATACACAGATACAAAATGGACATTGATCTGTATCCCCCCTTTTTTTTGTTAAGTTCCATCATTTAAATATATAGGTGTGTAAACTCAGCAAAATATTCTAAAATAGTTCAGAGGTCCATAATAGTATTGGGTCTTTTGTTTCACTGGCAATGTCAAAAATTGTTGACCTGAGTCCCCTACAACTCAACATAATACCATGGCTTTACTTCTTATATTTCATTTTTATACTTTTCTGCTGGATGGTTAAGACCAAGGTAAAGCAGGACGTATGCAACAAGAGTTGTAGCTTTTGGGTCTGAGAAGGTCAGTGAAATGCCCTCAGGATTTATCCTGAGATCCTGTACCTCAGATTGTAGAA
>NW_004524925.1:620152-626638 GCF_000260255.1 Octodon degus
AAAAAAATTTAAAAAAAAAAAGAACCATCTTGTTCCTTTTTTTTTTTTTTAATCTTTCTGATTTCTTCTTTTGTCTTAACAGAGGGAATATTCAGTAAATGTCAAGCAAATGTCAGCTTGTTGCACCTCTTATCAACAAAAAAGTTTTAAAGACTATAGGGGAAATGTTAGACATTGTTAAATGTCACAAATTATCACAAATGGGCAATTTTAAAAATGTGTAAGAATGTTGATATGACCTTGTCATTATAAAACTGTTCTATAAATATTTAATGAGCTTCCAGTGTACGTAGAGTTTAATGTCCTAGGGTAGATGTAGTCAGTATCAAACCATTCTGCATCAAGTTTGTCTGGGAAGAAAAAGTTATCTTGAGCTTCTCTTAAATGCCTATAAGGACCTAATATATGACTAGCCATTTACCAAGAGCTCAGTAGATACTTGCTGTTTGATTGACTGGGTGAAATACATGCAGTCGGGGTTGCCAAGAAATTTCCCATCTAATTTGCTAAGTGGTGACAAACTAGTGAGGCAGAAAGGAAATTTGGAGATTATATTCTGAAAGCATGATAGGGCCATTTGCGAAGCATCTCATTGTGGTCATCTTATTCATAGCCTCTGCATTAGGAAGAATGTGTCAGCTCATCTGCCTTATTTATCAATAATATGCACTGCCACAGTTTTAAATTCTTTTGGTCTTTATCCACCTGACATTCTATAGCTTCAACATGTAGTTACAGAGCAGTGAGTCACACTTCCGCATCTCCAGCATTGATCTGGCTCCTAAACTAAGCCTTATTTTTCAGTTACAACTTAATGGCATCTAGACTTCAGCAAATACCTTGCACGTCTTGGGCCCACATCTGCACTTATTATCTGATCCTTTTTCTCCATTCTTTTTCTAGATTGTTCAGCAAATTGATTCTCATTTTAAACATGAGATTGCAGTGAAATGACTTGAGCTCCTTAGGCTTTAGTTTTTCTGATGTGTAAGATTGTGTAAGAGTAAGTTTCACTCCAGATTGTTATTGTGAGGATTAAATGAGGTACTGCATATAAAATAATTTGAATGCCTCACGGGACACTAGTATTTCATGAGTAATTTATGACATTGATTTTCATAAATAGAGTTACTAACTTTGGAATCTAAGAGTAGTACTCATTGCCACCCTTGTCATCATGTTCATTGTTCACTAATTTAGGTACATTCACCTTTGTATTGATTTGCTCTTTGGTGTCATTTCTTCTCTTGTTCATTCAGGAAAACTGATACTATTCCCAGTATATCTAAAATAAAAATGTGATCCAGGAAACTGGCTTAACAAAGCAGACTATTCAGCAAAAGCGGGAAGCCAAGTTCCTTCTAAGGCCAGAAGGAGAATAGGAAAATCTCAACTTCCTCTATTGTCTTAGGTTTTAGACTTGTTCCAGTGTCTTTTGTTGGTCAGAACAGCTGAGAACCTAGCTAGAAAGAGAGGCAATAAGGAAAATTCCTGTAATGTAAAGGTGAGTAGAGGAAGGCATTGATACTTGAGAGAGATGCTTAGCTCTGTCTCTTCCTCTTACCCTTGTTCCATCTGTTGCTACCTCAAGCCTAGATTGTCTGAGCTGCTTCCTCACCAGCCTTCTTCAGTAACTTCTTTACTCTCATGTCTTACTTCCACATATCTGCCAGCATTATCTTATTAGAAGAAATCGTGGAATTCAGTGACAAAAAAGAAATCTTCATTTCCCAAATGACCAAATTCAACTTCTGAAGCATGTTTCTACTAGATTCTTTATTCTCAAAATTCAAGTTGTATGTCAAAAGTTACTGAATGTAAGATCTTTCTTGCAGGCTTGCCTCTCTCCTGTTGTCTTTGTCATCTCTTTGCTACAGGCAAATAGAATTTTACATTAAGCATTTTCAAACTCTTTGATTCAATTGGAAAGTTTATTTTCTTTTAAGAAATCTCATAGTTGAAGCTTTGCTTTTGCTTCTGTCCCTTGCCTCTGTGCTTCTCTCTTTCTATATCTAATTCTTCTCTGCTACTCTTTTTATTGCATCAAATTGTCTGCCTTCTTGCCATTTATTCCACCTCCGCTATGCACATTCCTTCAGAATACATGGAACAGGATGTTGTGGGACTTCTCTAAATCTTAAATAAGTGATTAACACTGGATATAGGCTCTGTGTCAGGATTTGGCTGGCTGATTTTATGTGGATTCCAACTGGGGTCTTGTGAAAACTGCTGTGTGAGAAATGCTTTCTTTCTGTTTTGCCAGACCACATGGACTGGTAGACTGATTTATTTTACACGATCCTCTGGGTGACATGGCTTGTGTATGTGAACAGAGAGTTAATTCGAAAATTACTTTGTGTCCATCATTTGCAATTGGAGTTTTCTCTTTTGAATCTCTTCCAATTTGTTTTTCCCGATCCACAAATTTTCATGACACACCTGGCTATGGAATCTTGATCACCACATACCATGGTGTCCTGAGCCCTTGTAATGATGAAATTTAAATATTTTTGAATATTTTTGGTATTATTTTTATAAGAACATTTCTTTTATATGGTAAATATAGTCTAAAATCATTTCCACCTTTTTGGCTTATATTATTTTTTCTAGAATTGTCAGAAATAAAAATCTCAATACAGCTTGGGCATTTGAATCTGAATTTTCTTTTACTATGGTGGAACTGGAATATTTCTTAAAGGAATAGGGAGCATGTTCCAATAACTTTGTGTTATCACACTGTACCTAGTTTAGATGAAATTCAAGGCACTTCTAGCATTATTTTGTGCATTTAAAAATCATTTTAAGTGTTCACTTCAGCAGCACATATACTAAAATTTGAATGATACAGAGAAGATTAACATGACCTCAGCGCAAGGATGATAAGCAAATTCATGAAGCCTTCTATATTTTTAAGTAACACTTTATAAATGAGTTTTGTGGCATGAGAAGGTACTTATGAATTCAGTCACTCAAATAAAAAATTTAATGAGAAAAAAATAAATAAAAATAAAAATCATGTAAAGGTAATTTGAGTAGACCTACCTGGTTCTTTGTGTCTTTGCAGTGTTTGTTGAAAGTATCATTTGATAGTGAGCTATAACTGGATGGAATTACAGAGATAACTTATTGGGTCATATAATAAAATAATACATGACAATTTTAGGCACATGCAAAAAAGAAATACTATGCATTGGCAAAGTCTAAAAGAAGTTCCTACCATGCTTGTTCCTGACCTCCTACCATGGGACTCTATTCCTAAGTAATAAGTATTATAATAAGGACACAACCAGGAAGAAAGTAAAGAACAACTTTACTTGGTAGGTGGAGATGGGGCTTAGAGTTAGCATGTTGCATGTCAAATGACAACAACCACGAAAGAATTGCTCAGGGCACCTAAAGAATACATAGATTAAAAAAAAATAGAAGGGGATAAAAAATGATGGAAATATTGAGCAAAAAATTATGAAGGAATTAGAAAGCATGAAATAGGTTCAAACAGATATCCAGGAAATGAAGAATTCCGTTGAAAACTTGTAAAACTACTTGAAGGAAACTGAAGATGGACTTTCAGACTGTGAAGACAGTATTACAGCTGGTGATCATTAAAGAAAAGATCACAAAGTTTAAAAAAAACTGACAAATAACAATTCAACAGTTACAAGATGATGTCAAGAAAAACAATATGAGATGGATATGTGTCAATAAAATATCAGGAGTCAATGCAAATGACATAAAAAGAATATTCGGAGGAGAGGCAGAAAATTTCCCAAGCATGAGAAAAGACTCTGACATACAGATCAGAGGCATATATAACTACAAATAGGCATAATAAAAATAATTTTCACCCAGACACATAGCAATCAAGGTCTCAGAAATTTATCAAAAGAACAGAATATTAAATGCTATTAGAGGGTCAGTGAGATAGCTCAGCAGACTAAGTGCCTAGACAAGCACAGGGACAAGGATTCAATCCCTGGCATCACATGCTGCACCAGCCCTGCCCCAGCTGTGCTGAGCCAGCCATAGAGACCAGGTGTGGTGGTGCACACCTGTAAGGAAGCACACCCAGTGCCGAGGAGGCTGAAAATAGGAGAATCATTGAGTCTGAGATGAGTCGTGAGACCCTGCACCAGATAAATAAAAAAAATATATTTTTAAAAAGCTATTAAGGAAAAAAATAACAACTATAATGAAAAGTCCATCAGAATCATGGCAAATTTCTCAGCACAAGCCATCAAGTCAAGAAGAGCTTGGAGTGAAGTACTGCATGTCCTGAAATAAGACAGCTTCAAACCCAGACTGATGTACCCTGCAAAACTATCTATCAAATTTAAAGAGAGATAAGATCCTGACATGACAAACAAGAAATGAAGAAATTCATGATCACTAAGTTAATCCTACAAAGAGTACTGACATCTATTCTAGATAAAGACAGAGAGGGCCAGCCAGATAGCTCAATGGACTAAAGCACATGCTTTGGCAGGTGCAAGAATGAGGCTTGATCTCTGTCCTGCTGGTCCCACCCCTAGGGTGTACTGGGATAGCAATTGAAATTGGCCCTGTGGCACATGCCTATAATTCCAGCATAGGGAGGCTGAAACCAGGAGGATAACTATGAGTCCAATCTGTGTAGTGAGACCCTGTTGACCCTGAACTAAATACATAAAAAAGACAGAAACAATCACAAATTCAAAAATAATAACAATAGAAAGTTTCCACAAGCATAGCAAGACATTAAAGAGGAGAAAAGTAGGGAACCTCTAGCAAGAAAATAACAAGACAAAGATAATCTAATACATATATGTTATAACATCAGTGTAAATGCCCTGAATTTACCAATCAAAAGAGATTGGCATAGTGGATCAAGAAACAATTGCCAACAGTATGCTATATATCAGACACAAAATTAACTCTAAAAGAAATTCATAGACTGAAGTCAAAGAATGGGAAACAACACTCCATGTGGCAGGAACAAAGAAAAAAATATGGGTAGCTATCCTGGTTGCTGACAAAGTCAACTTCAAACCAAGTGTGATTAAAAGAGTTAAGGAAGCTCACTACATACTTGTTAAGGGAAAACTGAAAGAGGACAAGATAACAAACATATATCTAATGTAGGAGCACTCAACTATATAATACAAATTTTAACAGACATGCGAAATCTCCTGAACAATAGTACAATTGTACTGGGAGAGTTTAACACTCCTTTGACACAAAGAGATAAATGAACCATGCAAAAGATGAGCAAAGAAATAACAGAATTAAACCAAACTTGTGAACAAAAGGACTTAGTAGATCTTTACAAGTGTTCCAACCAACAGCATCAGAATACATATTCTTCTCAGCTTCAAATGGAACATTCTTCAAAATAGGTCATGTGCTAACATACAGAACATGCTTAAGTAAATGTAAAGGAATTGACCACAGTACAATGAAACAACTAACTATTGACAAAAGGAACAGCAAAAACTCTATAACCACAATGGAAATTAAATAATACCCTCCTGAACAAGCCATGGGTCAAGGATGAAATTAAGAACAAATTAAACAATATTTACAGTCTAACAAAAATGCCAATACAACTTACCAGAATGTGTAGGATGCAAGGTTAGGAGGGAAAACTCTTTTAGGCGGAAAATTGGTAGCAATAAATTTTCACATCAGGAAAACAGAATGGGCCCAAGTTAACAATCTTACACTATACTTTAAACTCCTAGAAAAGGAAGAGCAAGTCAAGCCAAAAGCTCAATGAAGGCAGGAAATTATAAAGATCAGAGCAGAAATAAATGTAATGGAGAGAAAGAAAACAGTAGAAAGAATTAATATGTTAAACAGTTGATTCTTTGAAAGAATAAATAAAATTGATAAATCCCTAGACTACCTCATTAAAAAAAGAAAAGAAAAAAATTCAAATTCATATAATGAGGAATGAAAAGGGTGAAATCACTATATTCCATATAGAAATTCAGAAGGTCAATACTTATTTCCAAAATCTTTACTCTCAGAGAATGAAAAATACTGACTAAATTGACAGACTCCTAGATACATATGAACTGCTATAGCTGATTCAAGAAGATATAAAAATTCTGAATAATTCAATACAAATGAAAGAAATTGAAAATCTAATAAAAAACTACTAACAAATAAAATCCCAGATCTCTACAGACTGACAGCTGAATTCTACAAGAAATTTAGAACAGATTTAATGTCAGCTTTTCTCAAACTCTTTAATGAAATTGAAAATGAAGCAATTCTCTCTAACTCAATTCTGGAGGAAAATATTAACCAAAAAGAGACCTACAGGCCAATCTCCCTAATGAACATGGATGCAAAATACTAACAAATAAAACATATTAAAAATCCTCAATAACACAGCTGAATACACATTTTTCTCAGCTGCACACGGGTCATTTTCTAAAATAGACCACATACTGGTCCATAGGTCATGCTTAAGTATATGCAAGAAAACAGAAATTATCCCATGCA
>NW_004524925.1:634838-651158 GCF_000260255.1 Octodon degus
GAACAGGTATTTTTCATCAAGTATTGATATGTTGAACTTTAAGTCCCTATAGAATATGATGAAAAAACATTTAAAAATTAGAATATATTTTTAAAATAGGCATAAAGAATTATATACTTCTTATGTTTACACATAAGTCCAACAATCTAACCATATACAACCTTGAAGCAGGACAGTCCCACAACATTCCTTTTCCTGTCTTTTGCCTTCATTCACCACCCACTTCTTTTTGAACAATCTAGATACCATACTCTTAAGTGAAATAAATCAGGTCTCCATATGTACACATTGCATTGTCTCACTAGTATAAGGGGACCTGAAAGAGTAAATCTGAAAGGAACAATAGGTAATGTGAAAAGGGAAGCATTTCTTAAAAATGAAGAAAATACTGGGATGAGGAGAAGGAAATGAAAATTAGGGATGAGAGGAAAGAGATATATCTACAATGTATGCAGGATGACTTGGTTAATTATACTGCTGATTTCTGATAGTCTGTTAAAGGAGAAGGTAATGCTTAAATTTTTTTTCTTTTTAATTTCTTATAGCTTTTTTCCCCAATTTTGTATACATTGATGTAGTAATCTAAACAAATAATTTGAAGACAACACTATGCAATACAGCAAATACAGATCAAGTTGGATTTTTGCTTAGTGAAATTCTGTACCATTTCTAATTTTTGTCATTACTATTTGTTTGTATTATCTTTAAAAATAAGAAAAGGAAGTGACAACCTCACTTTTAAATATTCACATTTTGTGAAGTCTTTGAAGGAAACAACTAGAATCATATAGGGTCTGTTTTTTTTCACTGAAAAATGGTTATTTGTATACACATTCGAATCTTCAATAATTTAACTGCGTCTCAGGAGCAGGATCTGTATGTTACTTATTTTTTTTTGTGCGTTAAGAATCTCATACAATCCCTGACATATGGAGCAGTATAAAAAAGTGCATAGAATAAATGTTAGATATGAAAGAAATATGTGGAAGTCACATACATAGAGTGTCTAAAAGATTCTTCATTGTTTTGATTTGTGGTATGATGAATGAATGGCTTTGGAAAAAAACACTTGACAAAGTCTAAAATGCTCCATTTCCAAAATGGCACTGGCTGTATTAGTGTATGTGAATAAACACCAACAAAATTTTAAATTTTCACCTTGAAAATCACACCCCAACCTTTATCCTATCAAGGCTCTCCTCCTTGCCCCACATATGTGTGAACCTATTTTCTTTCATGTTGATATTTATTTGGATGCCTTTAGTGCTGTTTGATCCTTGAAAGCATGATGAGTACAGTACTTAAGCAGATTATAATTAATCAAAATTCTTTTAATAAACATTTGGAAGTATTTTTTGGCTCAGTGTAGATGAATCAGAATGGTATTCCTCCACACCTCTTCAGGGGATTTTACTGCATCCCTAGAGTAGAGAAAAGTTATCTGAGATGATCATTTCAGGCTTGTGATGTTGAATGACAGTCATAAGCTACAGATTCCTCACTGCATGCTCCATGCCTTGACTGATTTTTCTGAACCCAAACAGATACGTGTTTGATACTTGAAATTTTCACTTCTAATAGGTATTTCAAACACATGTTCAAAATAGCATTTATTTTTCTTTGATTGTTGCTTCTCTTACAGTTCTGCTATCTTAGTAAAGGACATCACATCAACATTCATGCACTCCAGGCCCTACACTAACAGTCATGCTCAATTCTCCTTTCCTCTTCACAGTCTATTTCTAATTCATCAGGATGCCTAACTGCTTTGCCCTTCAAAGAATCCCCAATTCTAACTTTTTCTTACCATTTCAAATATGGTAGACCATTTCCACGATATCGCTTCTTGCCTACATGACTGTAGCTGTTCTCAAGTCATCTTTGCACCTTCATTTTGTATTCCTTTAAAGTTAGTTAACCACACCGCTGATAAACCACTGTGGCCTTAATTCTGACACAGTAAATCTAGGCCTCTACAGAGAATGGTTTGAAATAAAACTGCAGGTAGGAAGAAAAGAAGCAAGGTCCAAGTCAAAGTTCTTATCTTTGTGTACTCTGGAATGTGAGGTTATCCTTTTCCTGTTTACCTGGCACGGACAGCCCTTCTTCCAAGCTGTCTCATCTCTTGGTGTCTTCCCCATCACCTCCAGACCTGACCTATTTCCTCCTGACTTCCTTGTTTGAGTTTTCCTCATGCATCTGTACCTTCTGCTATCATTCTTGCTACTCTGGATTAGGACTTGCGGTTCCTGCTCACTCTTGAACTTGTCTACGTTTTCCCCTTCAGTTGTTTCTCATGTTTTCTTCTGACGTCTATCTGGTCTCTGAGTACTGCAAGGCTGACCTGAAAGTAAAACTTTGCAGTTGTCTAAATGGAGTTATTGAAGAGTCACCTGATAAGCTCTCTTAATTGAAGATGTGTCCTTTGTAAGCCTGCTCGATTGCTTGAAATTCTCACCGAAATCATTGTGGAAGATAGGTAGAAGGAAGAAGAAAAATTAGTGGATATTTCAAACTTTTGCTCACATGATTGTTGAGGCTGGATTATCACAAACTTCTAAGACATGCCAGCAGGCTGGAGGTTCAGATCAGAATGGATCACATAACTTGAATCCAAAGGCAGTCTTTTGGTCACATTCTTCTCCCTTAGGGGAGGTCTGACTTTTTTTCTTTTTAAAGCACTGAAGCAATGATGAGCTCCTCCACATTATGGAGGATATTCTCTTTTTATCAAAGCCTACTGGTTTTAATTTTATTCTCAAAGAACTCTTTCCCAGAAGCATCAAGAATAAAGTTTGTCTAAATATCTGGGTACTGAGACATAGCTAATTTGAAATTTGACACATTTACAAAATTACTATCGTAAAAAACAAGTGCCACTTGAAAGTGGCAAAAAAAAAATCAAGTATAAGTGAGTTTTATATAAATATTATTATCATCATCTCAGTCAATAAATGCTGCTCAGGTATTTTCTCATATGTTTCTTGAAAGTATCATGTGTGGACTGGGGACATAGCTCAGTGGTCTAAGTGCCTGCCTGATTCCCAGTATTGCAAGCCGTGAAGGTCTGAGCATGCTGTGCTAGACACCAAAACTATAGTGGTACACACCTGTAATCCTAGCACTGAGGAGACTGAGACAAGAGGGTCACTATGAGTCTGAGCTGTGCAGCAAGACTTGGTACCAAATAAATAAATAAAAAGATTTACAGTATCATGTGCATGTAAGGTATAGAAACTCTGACTGAGAGATAAATAATTCATGGTTTCCAAGTAAATAACTGAACAGATAATTCAAAGAAGTGCCAAAAATTTCACTTCTGAAATTGCTTTTTTGGATATTATGGTAAGTTTGTGTCAAAGGCTCCTCAGAAAGAAGTTGCTAAAGGTTGTGAAAGGTATTATTGGAGGTTCACAAAACACAAGTGTCAACAAACTCAGAGCCAAGACTCTTACTCATCATCAACTCTAGAATGGGAACTGGTCCTTTGCAGATAATGGGTAAATGTTTGTAGAAGGAATACATGGCCCTGTTTCTAAACCAGTCTTATTTTAAAAAATAAGTACCTTTCTAGATCCATGAAAGGATCTTTCTAGAAATATGGTACCTTTCTAGATCCACACAGTGTTCTGATGCTTGTGAGGTTTTGTGGTATCTTCTCCCCTTTGCCCCTCTCCTTCCCTCCCTCCCTTTCTTTCTTCCATTTAAACTAAATTTAGATAGTGAGGGGAGGACAGTGCTGGCCAGAGTGACAATGTGTAGAGTGGCAGAATTGTCTGGACTTACGTGATGGTGGCAGCACAAACTCTCTGTGTGATCTTGGCCAAGGTACTGAACTTCTTTGTGCTTCAGGTTCTTTCTGTAGAAAACTTAGCTAGAGATAGTACATACTTATCTTACAGTTAATTGGGAGGGCAGAGAACTTAAGTGAGGAGTAGAGCATCTTTTGCAGAAGAAGTGTTTCGTGGATGTTTTCCTCCATCACCACCACCACCATCAGCACGAGCATCATCATGGTAAGAAACCCACATTTCTAGCTCTGAACTATGCACTCATTTCTAATTATCAGATGCTTCTTTAGTTTTGGGTGCTCCACTGATGTCATGAAAGAAGTATGCTTAGCCACAGTGACTTTTCTCACACCTCACTATTACCCCAGTGATGGTCCTATTCTTTCTGAGGTGACATTAACTAAGCATAGCACTTGTAAGGTAAGATGTATGTTATTTCCACAATATTTTATTGCTTATCTTATGCTATCTAAAGTATAGAGCTAGGTATAGAAGGACATTGCTTGGTACCTAGGGGCCAGTGGAGTTTAGAGTCAGACTGTTGGTGGTCACAAGGACCTACAGTTTCTGGGCAGAACAAGGATGTTAACCAGGTGTTCTGGCCAGCCTCCAAGTTTGGCCCAGCCCTGCTCTCTCAATTGGATATGGTATTCCTCTTGGCTTCCTGGCACAAGTTGAGGTCCATGGGGCTGTGGTGTGGCTGCATAACAGCTGCTGCATTCCACTGCAGAGGTGCTGTGCGTAGATCCTAGTGGTGGATGAAGCTCAAGGCTTATTCACAGCTTGGACAAGGTATCAGCTTGCAAAAGATTTGGGGACCCTCTGGGATGAAGGACTCTGGGCAGAACAGAGATGCTGTAGTGGTGACGTGTGATGATTCATGGCTGTCTCCTGTAATGTCATGGGGTTTAGCAATGTGGACCAGAGCCCGTGCAGTTACTTGTTCTGCCAGTCTGAGAGTCTTTGTGAGAGGAAGGGCTGCATGGTATTCACAGCAGGATGCTGTGACTGACAGGAGCGGGAAGCCCCAGGGGTGAATTTCAGCTGCCAGGCCTGGCCAGATGGGTGAGGGCCTCCCATGTGTGCTGGGATGGGGATAGAGGTTTCCAGGATAGCTAGCCCATTGAATTACCTTGCATTTCAGAATTTATATTTTTTGGTGGAATGTTAATGGCCCATAACTAGGAGGAATGTGATAAACACAGTAATGACAACAGTGAAATCCTGCACACTGACATTGGAATCAAAACATTTCCCTGGTGTGAGCTTTCCATGACTACACATAGGGAAGGATAAAAAGAAAAGAAAAATATTTGAAATATCTAATTTTGTGCAACAGCCAGGGCTCAACTTATTTAAAAAAAAATACCTGAAAATGTTTTCTACACATCATGGGAAAATAACAAAAGAGTACCTTCTAGACTTTCTGAGAAATCTCAGGGCTTGGCATTCTGCAGTGTATCTCCCCTCTCCCACTGTTCCATGAATTTCTGAACCCAGCCTCCAAGGTCAAGATTGAGGTCCCAGTGGTGGTGGAAGGAGTGATCTGGTGTGAGTTGTCATCCATATGACCTCGGAGACCGAAGACTCAGGGAAACTGGACCTAATTTGTTCCAATGAAGTCAGGCAGTCACTTGACTTGAACCACAAATATATGGAAACTCCTGGAACAATATATATTTTGTCTCTTCTTTCAACATCTTTGCCCAACCCCCATAGCTCACCCTGATTCTTTTGTTTTCTGAATGGGCTTTAACATTTTTTTTCCTACGCCTTTTGTTTCACCCCAAGCTCACTATGGAAAAAGTGAAAAATAATGATTCACAAAGAGTACTAGGAAAGGCTCCACTCTTAGTCACTATATCAACCCTATAGAAAACTCAAGAAGCAAACAGAAGATGGAGCTTTAGGAACTCATTTAAAACTTGTTAGAAATCCCAGAGGACACTGACCTGGGAGCTGAAAACTTAGGAGGAGGGACCACAACAGAGGCCTGAGGAATAAGTCCAACCTAATCTTGCCACTTCCCAGTACTGCCCTGAGAGGATTCCTAACCTATATCCAAATTACTCTGCAAAACAAAGCAATCTGTCTATGACAAAAGCCCTGTTGGTTATAGAGCCTGTTGAAAGAAGGCAATCGTTGCTTTACCACTGCGCTGTCCAAACAGCCAGTTTGTAAGGTTAACGCCATTAGCTGTCATCTCTCAGCATTGCTTACTGAGTCCATCCCCACAAGCCCAACAACAGGCTTCATTCCTCATAGTTTTCAATCTTGGTCCTCCCAGACAATAGGAAACTACTGATGCTCTTTGTTATAGTTCAGAAGTTCACGAAGAAGTAGATGGACGATCAATTTCTGTTACACACAAAATGAACCTCCGAAAGTACAGTTAAATGGAATATAGTTTTGATCTTAGGGGAATTTTCTTTCATTGCGAAGAGATTGCCCTGAATACAGCCATAGTGTGGCCAGTGCTCCAGCTGATGCTCTAGGCCAACTCACTTGTGAGCCCTGCTGAAAGTTTTCCATCCTTTTCAACTGGGAATAAAAAACCTGTCTGCCCACTACCTACCATGAGACCATAATTGAGGGAATGGAATCCTTGCAGTCTTGAGAGTCTGTAACTATTTACTTAGGAAACTTTTTGCACCTTCTTGACCTCTTTAAGCTCAGTCCTTGATGTACCATTTCCACTGCACCATGGATGCCTCCGTTTTGAACTTGGCAGATGTAACTTGGTGGATGAAAGGTACGTTGGGCATAATAAAATGTCCTTGTCACAGTTACCTGTTTTCCATGGTCAAGCTCTTGGCCTCTACTAGGCCCCTAGTTATTTATCAAACAGTGTATAATTGTCTGTTGCAGAAGATGCCGATCTGTGTTAGTGTACTAGAGGTCTGCTATGAATATCTCTCACTGAACAATCCTTCAAGTTCCGGATGTCATCTTTACCCAGTACATTCATTACCTTAAAGAGTTCTAGTACTATTTTCTAGGCTGGTTCATATGGCCAAGGCTGTATGGGACATCCATGTATTCCTTTCTTGTTCTGGGCCTAACCTAGTCAAAACCATCATCTTCAGAGTAACCTATTAAATGATCTAAAACATCATCCCCAGTTTGTTACAATTTTCAGTTTGACATAGAACTACTGAAACACTGTACCTAAGTGGTGGAAGGTACAAGGCACAAGAATTGGTACTTTAGTACAGAGATAACTCAGTGTGTCTCATACCATAGTATTCCCAAACTCGTGATGCAGAAAGATCTTGAATTTTCATGAGGATATTTCCAACTTCTGACCTGTGTCTAATTAGGTTATCTAAGAAAACTTTTCCTGCTCACTATGTCCAATGTTTAGCCTCACAGATAAATAAGGACATGTGCACAAAAGGAAAGTTTTCTCAGCTATAATGTTGGTGGAGTTTATAAAATTATTTAATGATTTATATTTTACAGTTTTCCAGGATTTGGGAAATTGTCACATTAAGCATTGATAGTGAGAATATAATGTGGTACATTTCTGTAGAAAGTATATATTTATGTTTTGTATAATGTATAACATTTGTATAGTGTATGTATATATACACACATGTATATAAGATATATGAGTTTAGCGATATAATACACATGTATATTTATATATAACCTAATTATATGCAACTTTTTAATGTATTTAGTACAGGGTCTACTGGGTTTTACTACACTGATTGGACTCAGTGATTCTCCTGTTTTCATCCTCCGAAACACTGGGATTACAGTTGTGAGCCATCACACTCAATCTCAATTACCCTCTCAGTGCACTCCGTGGGTGTGGCTGGCACCACATACCAGGACTGAACCCAGGTCCCTGTGTTTGTCTAAGCAGGCTCTTTAATCCACTGAGCTATCTGGCCTGCCCATATGTAACTTCTGATGCCTCAATTTCAGTTTTACATCTTATCTAAAATAAGGGCAAAGAAATGCATAAAAAGAGATTTCCATATAGCATTGCATAATTAGATCATAGTAATATAGCCTTACAAGGAAATTATACATAAAAATATACAGCTACTTAAAATTATGATGCAAAACTATTTTGATATGCTGTACGGCCAATCAATTTTATTTTTTTAAAAATTTCATTTATTTATTTGTGTGTGTGTGTGTGTGTGTGTGTGTGCGTGCGTGCGTGCGTGTGTGGCCAGCTCAGCCCACCAGGGGCCGGGGCTGGCTGGCATGTGGTGCTGGGGGATTGAACCGCGGTCCCTGTGCCCTGCCAAGCCCGTTCCAAGTAGGTGCCTTAAGACCACTGAGCCATCCCACCAGCCCCAGCCAATCAATTTTATAAAAATGTCACTTCCACAAGAAGTTCTCCCTGGTTCATTGGATTAGGTAAAATTCCTTGAAACATACCTGGCACTGCACATTTTCTCTGTGATAACATTAGCTCCTCTTGAAAATGCTTGCTGAATATCTATGTCTCTGCCTAGAAAATTAGCAGCAGCAGGTATGGATTTTCAACCATGTTCATACTAGCTTCCTAGTTGTTAACTCTGAATAATTGGCACGATTCAATGGAAGTTGCTTTAATAGCAGATTCCCAAAAAGCAGCCCCTGCCTGCCAAAAAACCAACCTAATATTTTTAAAGACACATGATGGCTTAGATGTCTATGGCTACCCAAGAAAAGTCAACCTTTTATTAAAATGCTGTAGTGCTCAACACGCACAATGCACAGTGGGCTCTGTGCATATCTGCACATACACACAAGGCTATCTGTGACTGGTTGGTTTCGAACAGTTCCTACTTTATGTTTTTGTGACATGGGAAACTTTAAAATTAACATTAAGTATTTCATACAAAATAAATGAAATCTTTCCATTGTGAAGTAAAGGATTTTGATGCCGCTGATGATGGTATTTTTCTTATAGAAATATACGTGGCATGATCCAACACTTCAATGCACTGTCCTTTCCATTTCTCTTGTATCTGCAGCTACTTAAATCAGACCAACACAGTGACACTAGCAAAGAATAAATTTAGCTTTGTTACTACTTCTCCTCTGCCATAATTTGTTTGGCTTCTGAGATGCTTAGCACTGGCTACAGAGCCAAAGAGAGGATTAGCCCACCACTGTGTATACATTGTCTGAGTCCAACAAGAATCCAAACCAAGAAACATTGGCCCTTTGTTTTGTGTGTTCCACATTCACATATGCAAAGCAGAGCTTTAGTAGCTGTACTAGCCAGGGCAGGCTAGACTACATTGCAGTAGCAACTTATAGACTACCAGAGACCTAAACAAGAAAGGTTATTCATCTTTACCCTACCACATCTGCTGTGCATTGCTCAGGACCCTGTGTCATCCTCACTGCAGGGCAGGCATGATCACGGGGCAGCACTGCCTGCAGCAGAGCTGTCAGTCCACTGGGGAGGATCAAGCAGGAAGGAGGAGCAGCTCGGTGAGCCTCAGCTCTTCAAAATCTGCAATGATGTTGTTCTACTCAAATTTCACTGGCCAATTTCTCTACGAACTTAAGAGAGAGCTGGAAATATTTGGTTTCTGGGAATAATAACTGCCGTGGTGTCACAGTCTTTTAAACACACGAACTGGCTTTAAGCGAATGACCTCAAAAACTATGTCCTGTTAAGCGTGTATTCATTAAAACAATTTTCGGGACATTTATGTGGTTTATAGTGGTAATATCTGTTATACTGTGGGGTTTGATAGCTGTATAATTTTACTTGTTTATTTATTTATCTTTTTTCATTGTAATGAGAAAAAAGATAAAATAATAATGAAATAGTTTCAAAACAGGTTAGTAGAACAGTTACAATAAATAATACATTGCATATTGTTTTCATAGTGGTTATTCAGAGTGCAAGATGTAGACATGATATCATATCTAAACAACATTAGTACAAATATTTCTTCTCATTGAACTAAGAGAAAGTAGCTGTATATCTGTCCTAACTATCTTGTATATACATATATACATATATTTTTTTTTCTCTAGAAACAGTCCTTTATTTATATCCCCCCTTTTTTGTTTTGTTTTGTCAGAGATGGGTGTTCCACTGCAGTTAGAGAAGCTGTATTTGGAGAAGTCTTTATAGGACCTTTTCATACTTGAAGCCAGTGTAAAGATTGTAGGTACTTGAGCCTATTTGTTTTTATGTATTTGGTGCAGGGTCACATTACACATCTCAGACTTATATTGATCCTCCTGTTTTCAGCTGCTCCAGTGCTGGATTACTGGCGTGCACTACCACACCCAGACTCAGTGCACCTGGGGGTGGGGTCAGTGTGGCATGTGGTGCCGGGCACATACAATCTTCAATAATTTTTTTTTGTATTTTTTTAGGTAAGGGTCTACATTGTGTCCAGGGTCTCACTACTAGACCAGACTCATAGTGATCCACCTGTTTACAGCCTCCCAAGAGCTGGGATTACAGGTATGCACCATCATGCCCAGTCTCAATTGCTGACTCAGTGCACAGCGGGGGTAGGACCAGCAAGGCAGGGTGAGGGATCGAACCCTCAGCCCCTGTGCCTGCTTGCAGGTGCTTTAATCCACTGAGCTATTTGGTTGGCCCCTTCAATAATTTTTTAATTATCACAATTTATCAGAAGATTTCACACAGTTTTTCAAACCAATTATGAACAGAAAATTATGATCTTTGAGATATAGATGAAGGTGAAAACCTCTGCTTTGTGTCTGTAGTGAAATTGCTAAGTCAGTAGACTATGGTGTAGGACAAAAAAAAATCAGTCAGAATTACACTGATGTTATGCAGACAGGATCAAAAGGCCAAATGCTAACAAGTGTGCTTTAAGCAGATGTATGTGATGGGCAAATCTGTGCTATCCTTGACACTGGCCTCCAAACTGTATCTGTAGGATACAAACAAGAAGTGGATGAAAAATATTCTAGTCAATGTCTTGAACAAAAGATCAGGGCTAGTTAAGTGTTTTCTGCTGATCTACAACATAGACCTAATGTGATCACTGTCAGACTGGAACACCCATTACAAGTGTAAGTTGGCCATGTTTTCAGCTGAAGAAAAGTCTGTCATCTAAGTAGAAGTTTATATTTGGACAATGAAATAAAGTCCCCTATGTATGCCAGGGACTAGTTTTCCAACATTTTCTGCCAGAATTGGGATAGGTAGGTCACATAGGCAGCATCACCTATACTAGAAGTATAGTTTCTTGAGGGAATATAATCAGACATGTTAAATCAACTGAGAGTTTAAGTTCATACTAAATCATGTGGCCAGTTTTGCCCAATATTTATGTATCCAATGAGAGCTTTTGGTAGAACCTGTGTGGCATAGGACTATGGGTTAAACCCTATTGAAGTATGTTGGCTTCATTTCTTGAGGAAGTACTGTTTTCTCTTTCCCACCATCAGAGACCTAATATCTAAATTCACAAAGTTTGTGTACTGTCATGATCTAATGAGTGTCATTTCATAGGGGACTTTATTTCATTGTCCAAACGTAAATTTCCACTTAGATGACAGGGCATTCTTTAGCCACATGACCATGAAGTATGGATGGGTACCCTGAAATCTTTACAGGGGACAGTAAGCTCTATCGTTATTTTTCTAGACTACTTCTGCCCTCGCTTTCATTTGCCAAGTTGACTAAAGGTCACATAAGTTTTCTTTATTAAAACAAACTCTCTTGGGAAAACTGGAATTTTGGCTCCATGAAAAACCAGTGAAAAAGCCGAGGCCAAAAACTGTTGGCAGCCTCTCTGATGAACTATGCAGTCGGCACCTTGCAGCAGCCTGCGGGTCCTAAGGCTGTGGCAAGCAGCAGGGGAATGTGGCTCTCCCAACAAGAAGCCTCCCTGCCCAAAGGTCTGGGCCCCGGGCCATGATTAACCCTTACTACTTCTCCCAGGGAAAACTCTCTGTTTTACTCACGGATGAAACTATTATAATATTAAGAAAAACACATTTGTCTAATTAGTTTTTCTAAGCCTGAAGCAGCCTATCTTCTCTTAGATCTGTGTATTGTAACTTTACTATTTCTTTTCTATTCTTTCAAATAGCAATTTACTTATTTATTTATTTTTTCATTTTTGTATTTTATGGAAGCATCTACAGGGTGTTCATGGTCTTACTACTAGACTGGACTCATAGTGATCCATCTGTTTACAGCCTCCCAAGAGCTGGGATTACAGGTGCACGCCACCATGCCCAGTCTCAGTTGCCATCTCAGCATGCCCCAGGGATGGAGACAGTGGGGCAGGCCTGGGGATTGAACCCCTGGCCCCTGTGCCTGCTTGCAGGCCCTTGAATCCACTGAGCTATTTTGTCAGCTCTAGAAATTTACTTTTTAAAAATGATATTCTATTAGGTTCCCGCCCCCATCTGCGTTTCTTCCTCAGAAGTTAAAGGCTAACGTTTATGACAGGAAGGTTGCTCTGGGTACTATTCTTCTTTCCTGTCCTCTATGGTGTGTGTGGGTATTTAGCATCAATTCTGTCAGGCCCCCTCTCATGCTCAGGCCTTTGTGAAACGCCTCCTGTAGTGCTCACATTCTGTTCCCTTCTATCGTTTTTTTCTATTTGTAAGTAAGGCCCCTTGGCCTTCAACCTGTGATAGTGATACATTAGATTTTATAGTACATTAGGTGTTAATCAACGATGGTAGCTCAAAGAAAATAATGGATTGCACATTTTATAACAAATAGTACCTTAATGGAAAGGAGGTACTAACTGGAAAAAGTGGAACAGAGGATATGGAAACTTTTTTAAGCTTGGATTGGGACAACGTGGGTTCCAGGCCTCTCCCGAAATTAGTTGCAAAGCTAGCTGCTACTTTCACCTGTCATTTAGATTGGTGCTGCACACAGAACTCCAATGTATTAAGGCATGCTTTCTGTTTTCAGTTGGTTCAATAGTCATATAATTGTCACAAAGTAAGCTTTTGGGTTTCTTCTGAGTTTTTCACCTGCAATGACTCTATTATGAAAAATCCATTAGTATTTTATTTAGTTAAAGAAATGAAATGATATTTGCTGAACTTAGAAGACATAGGTTATTGTCATAGTATATTTTTCTTCCAATGTAACTGTTTTTACAACTATTCCCTTTGGTCTGTACAATTTCAGGCCCAAGGAATGTTTTTTTATGGAGGCCAATTTCTTATAAGCTGGTAACTTTTTTCTTTTCTCCTTTGAAAATCAGGGTCTGCCCAATTAGCTCAGTTGTTTAAGTGCCTGCTGAAGCAAAGCACTTAGGCTCAGGATTCTGTGGTTCGATCCCCCAATCCTCATGTCGTACCAGACTGGCCCTTAAGACATCATGAGCACACCAAAAAAAAAAAAAAAAAAAAAAAGTCCTTCACCTTTGAAAATGATTTAAATTATAAGTCTTTGACTTGGGGGTTATTCCATATGAGGATAAAATCAACATGTGACCATACAAAAAAATTTCAAATTTGTCAGATGCTGTGTTTTAGGTTACAAAATTTTATGTATAGAGTGATTTACAGCCATATAAAAACTATACATAGAATAAATTGCCTAAATATTAACCAAGTTTATAATGAGATAGTGAGATTCTAAAGAGATTTAGATCTTCATTTCATGTGTATTATCATGTATTCCAGAACAGATTACCCGAAAGAAGATAAACGTTGCTTGAAAGTAAGAAGTACTGATGCTGGATTTATGGTGGCTTTATTTTATATAAATACGCATAAAATAATATTTGTATCTGCGCAACTATAAAGCATGTTGATTTCAATCAGGCTACTGTGAGAACCAAGCGATACAATGAGCACAAGGCTGCAAAAAGTTAAAGAGATTTTTATACAGGCCTTCTTAATTATACACCGGACACATGACAATAAAACCAGAGATAACTTACCTGATAGGCCTGCTCCTGGAACAAAGGCATGAGTACTGAGTCATAGAGCAAAGTGCAAGTCCAGTTGGTAGCACTAGATTATTAAGAGGAGACCAAAAAACACAAAGGTCACATAAAGCTGAACTTTTCTTTTTTTAATCCCATTTACTCTTATCCTGAATTTGATAAATTTGACCCCCGGGTTTAAAGCTAGGCTGATACTCCACAAGTGGCCTCTCAGCTAGAAGACTGAAAAACTATGAAAAGGGGGCATGTAGATAGTTGTTTCAAACGTTTTGTTTTAAAAAGAAGTGTGTGGGGGGTGAATTTTATAATGCTTTTCACTTAATGTAACTCATAGAGGCAATCCAATTGTGATGTTTCAGAGTGTGGACCATCTTCTGGCTTTTGTACTAAAGTGCCATGCAGTGACTAAGGTTCCTTGTCTATTATCTTCCACAAAAGAACCCCAGTGGCAAGTATCAGCAGGAGCAGCAGGTATACCAGTGATCCAGGGATGAAGCAAAGCAAAGGATCCATGGGGCAGTTTTCCATTATTCAGGAAAAAATACTGACGAAGGGCTGTGTGGAGTGTGAGGGTCAGGAAAAGAAAACTGTGTGGCAATGATTCATGAAGTGGACTGCCTAGCAGCCTTGCTTGAGGAGAAATGCAGTAACAGACTGTAGAAACAATGCCATCATTGACAAATGCAAGGCCAGTCTTCACTGCACACAGTGAGCAAAGTAAGCTGCCCTTCAGCGTTCAGCTTGTTTCTTCTTGTGCCTTGCAATGCAATTAGCAGTAGAAACACCACATGCAATGTCCATGGAGAGAAATGAACATGTTTCTCCAGACTCATTTGGTTGTAAGTAACTAGCTGCTGCTGAAAGCTGCCTAGGCGAAGGCAGTTTTCTTGTAAAATGTCAAAAAGGAGCTGTCGAAGATCAAAATGAACAGCATGGTAGAGCAGAACCTCGTAGAAACTCTAGTGGGAAGTATGATAGAATGACATCCATATTTCTTTTGTGCCTATTTCTTGCTATATTATTATTATTATTATTATTATTATTATTATTATTACTATATTTTTATTTTTATTTTTGCAGAACCAGGGATTGAACTCAGGCCCTTGAACTTGCCAGGAAAGTGCTTATTCCACTGAGCCATCTCCCCAGCCCCTTCTTGTTATATTGTTCTCTATTATACTAACAGCCTACCAGTGCTCAGAGCTTCCAATTTTAGCTTACACATAGCTCTGTCTTATTGGTCACTTAGGATGTGAGGAGAGCAGATTTGTTTAGAATAGGTGTACCCAGGACTGTCAATAACCAGTAGCACACATTTTTTGAATGTTCATTACAAATTGCAATTCATAATGAGAAAATTGTCAGTTTCAAGTGGCTGTAGACTCCACAGTGTACTAGCCCATCATTGTTATCCACACCACCTAAATTGAAGCTATGTGGTTAAATGAAGACTATCAGAAAGCATTCAGTGTATGCTCACAATTGGAGGAAGAAGAAAAAGAGAATTATAAGAGTTATAATTTCATCCTTTAAGGAATTCTAATATAACTGTGAAAGAACTCATACTAACATAAAATTATATAGATATAGCAGGTTTCTCAGGGGGAAAAATGTCACATTTACTGGAACTCTTGACAAAGTTTAATGAAAAGATTTTTTAATAAAAATTAATGGAAACAATTAAGGGAGCCCTAGATCTGAAGGGGTGAAGGGAAGAAATTGCTGGCATAGTGGTGGAAGTTGCGCTTGTACAAAACAACAGCTGAAGCTGCGACTTCTGGGAAAGCTGAGAGGAAGGTGGGAGAACTAAGGCCTCATTCACGTCCTACTCAGATGCCTTTCCTGTGTCTTCAACTGACCCCAAAGACAAGAGAGCCCAAGGCAGTAGAGTACACTTTGGGGGTGGAATGGAGAATGCTGAGGAGTGGATCAAAAGAGGGAAAAAAAAAAAGAAAATATTTAGCAAATAGAATGGCATATTGAGGTGATATTTATATTTTCTACTGTTTTGTTCATAGTCATTTTGTTTTCCATCTAGAAATAGATGATTAAAGCAGAAAAGCTAACAGAAATGATTTATCCTTCTACTCCCAGTTTTAAACTTGACTTCTGATGAATTTCCACAGAATGAATAGGCTTTGGGAGCAAATATCTTATAAATTCCCAAAGCTTCCTGGGTAACTCAAATGAATTTTAAGTACTGGGCTTCTGACTTTTGCCATTATCAGTTCCATTGTACACCAAAGACAAACTATTATTTGTTAATTTAAATAAATAGACTGATTAATAAATATGCCTTTGCAGAAAAAGACTCTCAGCTTCCAGGAGTGTGGTTAGCCTACAGTTTCCAGCTCTTACCTCCTATAGGATCTCCCTCAGCCTCCCATGCTATTTTTGGGGTAGCAGCCACCCAGTACATTATGGAAGCCTACCATTTCTGTCCAAAACAGCACTGCCATGGTGGTTATTGTTGACTGTAGTTCTTTCTGTTGGCCTGGATTATTTGCCAGCTTTGCACTATGGTACAGCAGTTGTCCCTCTCGGCCTTACCTCCTCCAATTCACTTTCACAAGTTTCCTTCCACTTTCTGCCCTCTTGGTAGAGCACCTGTGGGACAGCAATTACTCTCTGTACACTCTCCATCCTTTTGATTT
>NW_004524925.1:653078-662261 GCF_000260255.1 Octodon degus
ATTAGAGTTGAACCCTTTGTGTCTCTCTGGCAAGATGTTCTGCTCCTGAATCAGCTGGGTGGGTCTTGCCTCTAGCCTCTTTGCAGGGAGTTCTGCTGATGGGTTCTGTGCTGGGCCTGCACTCTGGATCTATTCAGGATCCCACAGCCCTGGGTGGTCTCGCTCACTCCCCGGGCCTGCACTCTGGGTCTGTTCAGGATCCTGTGGCCTGGGTCATCTCGTCTCACTCACTCGCTGGGCCTGTGCTCTGGGCCTATTCAGGATCCCGTGGCCTGGGTCATCTCACTTACTCACCGGGGCTGCGCTCTGGGTCTATTCAGGATCCTGCAGCCTGCGTCGTCTCACTCACTAGCCGGGCCTGCGCTCTGGGCCTATTCAGGATCCCATGGCCTGGGTCGTCTCACTCACTCGCCAGGACTGCGCTCTCTCTCCATTCTTTTTTGTAAGTAGGCTTGTAAGCTAGGTAAACAGACCAAGAGCCCATTTTGTACACCTCGCTCAGACTAATCCCAAGATCTAACCTGGGGAAGCAGAAGGAAACTGCTCAGGTCTTGAGGTGATGCCTTTGTTTGCTATAATTTAGGTTACTTGAGGACTTTGTCTTTTAAGAAGTACTGTTTTGAGGGTTAATTTTAAAGCTGGTGATTTGATCCTTATTTGTGCTGTTTATTATGCTTTAAGAAAATAATTAAAGTCATTACCATCACAAACCTCAACACAAAAATTGATTTGAACAAAATACCTTTCTCAGTTCTTAGGAGGTATGCTGTATCCTAGGGATTGTTGAGGTCCAGGTGAGATTAGAATCGAAAATCTTTGTGATACCTAAGAGCAGCTAATTTTTGCAGTTTTAAGCTTAGCCTTGGATTCCTCAGTGCTCTTCTGTGTCTGTTCATTTATCCTTTCTCATTTCTCAGGAGAAACTACTAATTGAAGCAAATATTTTTATGTTTTCTTCTTAACTTCTATCTTTTCTTAGAAGGTAAGAAGTCAGTCACTCTCATTCTTATAATTATTTTCTCTTAAAAATTTCTCCTTCTACTTTTAAATTAGCATGAACATCTTTTCTGCTATATTTTCTTTAAAGTATTCAAATATTGTGCAGAAAAAAATAAATTGAATACACTTGAAAATTCATTTGAGCACTGAATTAAAGTGGTTTATGATTATCCAAAAACTTGTGAAGGCATGGATATTTGAAAGTCAAAAGAGACAGCATTTATTAGGTTACTCTCTTTCAAAAAATTTGCATTATCCCTATGCTAATTCACCAAATGAAAATTTTCTTTTCTCCATTTCTTTCACATTTTTTCTCTGCAGACAGCACTAAATGTTCTCTGGTCTTCTGAAACATATGGTGAGGGGGTGGGCTGAGGTGCGGAAATGCAGCTGTGGTGAGGAGGAGGAGGACGAGGATGAGGAGGAGGAGCAGGAGGAGGAAGAAGAAGAGAAGGAGCAGGAGGAGGAAGAGGAAGAGAAGGAGCAGGAGGAGGAAGGGATTTGCTTTTGCATTCCAGCTTTGTGTAGAACTCCTGACAGCTTACCTTCACACACACAGACACACAGACACACACACACACACACACAGCCTTCCATTTACACACATCTGTGTTCAAAAGAGAAAGAAAAAGTTTGAATTTAGAGGATAGGAGAAGCCCATCAGAATATGTAGAGATTGGGCCTGGGTGGATAGCTCAGTAGAATAAGCACTTGCCTGGTAAGCACAGGGTCCTGAATTCAATCCCCGGTACCACAAAAAAAAAAAAAAAAAAAAAAAAAAATATGTAGAGATGAAATTCCATGTAAAGTTAAGCAAATTTTAATGAATGGATGAACCAAATAAATGCCTCTGCTAGCAACTACTAAAAAGTAGCCTAGGGTTAGGGAAATAGCTCAGTGGTCTGAGTACCTGCCTAGCAAGTGCAAGGACCCACGTTTGATCCCTGATACCACATAACACGTTGAGCCCTTGCCAACCTGGTGTGGTGTCCTATGCCTGCAATCCCAGTGCTGGGGAGGCTGAGACAGGAGGATCACTATGAGTCTGAACTGCCTGATGAGATCTTCTACCAGATAAATAAATAAATAAATAAAAGATTAAAAATGGGCTAGATAAATGTGTGTGTTCCTCATGTACTATAATTACTTACTACTGTAATTTAATACTGTAATTATCATGATTTTCTTATGTCTTATTTCTAAATTACTGCTGCTATAGTAGCCAAGTACTGCAGAAATTAATCATTCCTTGTTCAATTCCTTTAGTTACATAATTTCTTGAATTTTCTATTTAATTATAATGCACATACAGAAGAGTGTACATAGCAGATAACAGGAAAACAGAAATGGTCTAGCCCAAAGGTTTTCATAAGACAATACACTTCAACGTTTTGTCATTCCCGTTTCCTCCCCAAAGGATAATCACCATCATAAATTATAACACCATAGCTGTGGGCTGACCGTGTATCCCCCAAAATTGTATGTGGAAACTTAACCCTCAGGGAGCTAGTACTAGGAGATGGGTTTTCAGAAGGTTATGCATTGAGATTAGAGGCCTCCTAACTGGAATGAGTGACTGTGTAGAGGAGAACCTAAGAAAGCTCTATTCTCTCTTTTTTGTATAGTTAGAATGCATTTAATGACAATGAATTACACATTCAAAGTGGTTAGGATAGTAAGTTCTGTTACATGCATTTAAAATAATTTTGTTATTTGATTTTTTATTCATTTTAATGAGAAAAAAAGATAAAATAGCAATGAAACACTTTCAAAACAGGTTAGCAGGACAAAATAGTTTTATTTTAAATTAAGTTTGTTGGTATAATTTCTTTTTTTATTTTATTTTTTTCATGTTATGTGTTTGGTACAGGGTCTCACAACACAGCTCAGACTTGTAGTGATCCTCCTGTTTTCAGCATCCCCAGTGCTAGGATTGCAGATGTGTGCCACCACACCCAGATTCAGCCAATGGCTCAGTGTACCCCAGGGCTGGGGCTGGCACAGCATGCAAGACAGAGATCGAACCCTGTCCCTGAGTTTACTAAAGCAGGTGCTTAGTCCACTGAGCTACCTTGTCTCAGGTATAATTTAGATAGACATAAAGATCATTGTTATGGTTCATGTTTAGCTGTCCCCCCAAAACCTCATGCAGTCATAGGGCAGACATCTAGAATTTAGGATTAACTCATGATCCACTGGGATTATGGGGGTGAATGCTGCGGGCTTATGGGGGTGAGTACTTCCCCCAGGCTGAGGTGGGAAGCCTGAATGCAATTTAAGAGACACAGGCTTCCTCTCTGTTGCCATTCTTGCTGCTGCTACTCCCTTTGTTCTCTGCTTTTTGCCTCCATGAAAGGTTGCCCTCTGCCCTGTGCCACGCTGCCTTGGCACCCGCTGAGCACGGACTGACACCTCCAGTAACTGTGAGCTAAATAAACCTTTCCTGCCCTCGTTTTGAGTGTCAGATATTTGTCCCAGCAACGAGAGAAGTGTAACTGAGCCAACCATGTTCATATTGGAAATTTGTGTTTGTATGATAGATTTACATTCCTTTCTTTCCCAACAATCTCCCTTTCCTTCAGCTGCTGCTCATCTTCTTATTTTAGAGTTTGTTTCCACTTTATCTTTTTTTTTTTTTTTTTTTTTGATAACCACTTTATCTTTACTGGTAGATTTGCCTTCTCTTTTTTTTTTTTTTTTTTGTACTTTAGGGAAGGGTCTACAGGGCGTTCAGGGTCTCACTACTATGGGAATCATAGTGATCTGCCTGTTTACAGCCTCCCAACAGCTGGGATTACAGTGTGCGCCACCACATCCAGTCTCAGTTGCTGCCTCAGTGAGCCCCGGGGACAGGACCAGCACAGCAGGCCGGGGGATTATCCTTTTTATTTTATTTTTCGGAATAAGGTCTTTTTTACCTCCGAATGCCCTCATGGCTGGTTTGGCTGGTTTGGCTGGCTGGAGAGTTGTAGGGATCGAACTACAGCAACCTGAGGCTGACAGCTTTGTGGAAGCAGCCACTTAAACAACTGAGCTAAGGCCAGGCCCCCCCTTATTTTATTTTTTGGAACCGGGGATTGAACTCAGGCCTTTGTGCTTGCCAGGGCGTTGCTATGGCAACATGTACTATCCGGTTTTGTTATTCATGAGGCATGTTCTGCCTTCTTCTCTAGACGTGAAACACCACAAGGAAGTGTTTTTTTGGGAGTTTGTTTATAGAATCATACTATATTAGGTAGCAGTACCTGAGTACTTAGCACATAACAGCTTTATATCTTTAATGAGTGAATGAAAGAGAGAAGAGAAGGTGGGCCATTTATTGCAAGAAAAAAGGAAATTATCATTATCAATAGAAATCAGGCATTTTTTTTCTTTTCCTTTCAAAGTTTTATTGATAAACATATAGCAATGAGACAGTTTCCATTCTCTTTCCTTCCTTTCCCCCATTGTCCACCTTAGTTCCTTCGTATTTTTGAAAAATTTCATCCTATTTTATAGCATCGTATTGCATATTTTGGTCCTTATTTACTAACTCAGTTTCTTCCACCAGGGAAACAGTGCAATGTTGGCACATACGTGTCTGATTCATTTCACCTAGGAGTATGATCTTAGGGTTTATCCATTTACCCAGAAATCCCTAAGGTTTATCATTCTTTATGGATGAACAGTACTCCATTTTATAAAACACACACACACACACACACACACACACACACACACACACCATTTTTATCCATTCCTGTTAACGGGCATTTAGGTTGTTTCCGGAATGTAGCTGTTACCACCCAAACTATGCATGGGTATGCGTATATTGCTACAGTATGAGGTTTTTTCTAAAAGATACCCAGCAGGGGAATAGCTGGGCCAAATGAAACTGCGAATCTTAGTTTTTTGAGGAATCTCCACACTGATTTCTACAGTTTTTGTACCAGTCTACACTTGCACCAGTTGTGGAGAGGAGTCCCCACACCCCACTAGCCATTACTGGTGGGTTTCTTGAAGATAGTCATCCTTTCTGGAATAAAAATTAATTTGAGCATTGTTTTAATGTGTATCTCTCAAATGACCAGTGATCTTCAACGTTTTTCATACGCTGTATCTTTTTAATTTTTTTTTATTTTCTGAAGAGAATACAAAAATGGTAAAAAACAAACAAACAAACAAACAAACAAACAAACAAAACCAGCATTAGAAACCATACAAAATTTCACTAAAAAGTAATAGAAATTCAACAATGGTTATTGTATTGCATAATGTTGTCAATGTAATCTTTGCATTAGTTATTTAGATTATCAGATATAAACATGCAAAACTGGTTTTAAAAAGTTATAAGAAATTAAAAGGAGAAGAAAACTAAACATTGACGTCTCCTTTCAGTAGACTAGCATACATCAGGAGTACAATTATCCAGCTATCCTGCACATATACATAAATACATCTTTTTCCATTTTTTCTTTTGAACTTTTCATCATCCCAGTTTTCCTTCCCACTGAATAGATTCTTTCCCTTTCACAGTTTCTATTGTATTTTTTTTTGATTTTACTTATTCTTTCAGGTTCCTACACTAGGAAGACAATATGATGCTTACACATGTGCCTCTGATTTATTTAACTTATGAGTATAGTCTCTAGTAGCATCCATTTACGTATAAAAGCCTTGAACTTATTTTTTATAGCTGAGTAATCCTCCATAATGTAAACATACCATATTTTTTTAACCATTCCTCAGTTGATAGGCATTTGATTTGTTTCCAAAATTTACCTATGACAAATTGCATTGCTATAAACATGGGTGCACATCAATCACTGTGATGTGATGTTTTCAGTTCTATTGGGAAAATACCGAGCAAGGGAATAGATGGGTTGAATGGGACTTCTTATCCTAGCTTTTTGAGGAATCTGCACCTTGATTTCCGAAGTGGTTGTACTAGTCTTTGTTCACTGCCTCTTAAGATATGTGACAATACAGTGAGAAGAAAATTGTCAAAGAGCAAGAAAGGGTTTCTCCTCAAACACAGAGACTGTCAACATCTTGATATTGAACTTCCTACTTGCTAGTACTATGAAATAAACTTCTGTCGTTCATAATCTTCTTGGCTGTGGTATTCTGTTCTAGGATCTTATATGAAAATGATATAATATTAATTCAAAGTAGAGTGCTGTTAGGTAAAAATAACATATTAAAAGTATATATTATAATGCTTAGATCAATAAAATAAAAGAGGTATAAAAATCTAATAAAATGATATTAAAATTGCTCAATTTATGGAAAAGGCAGGAACTGTAGAACAGTATCTAAAGTCAACCATATAAATAACTCCATAAATTTAAATGGCCAAATTATTCAAAAGAAAGGCATATTTCATACTCATAAAAGGATATATTCACAAATATAAAATATATAAATTTCTATATAGGTAATTATGGAGCTTCAAATAGTGCAGAAAACACTTCTGGGACCACAGTACAAAATAAGCAGTTCTACAACTACTGTCAGGGAGTTTAACTCTGTTTTCTATGTAATTGAGATAAAAGTCAAAATTCAGTAAAGCCACAAATTTAACCATTATCAATCCTTTGGAACTTACAGACTATTAAGCCACAATGTAAAGAACAGATGCACTTTTGGGAATGTGGCCCATGAACCAAGTTAGACTACACACTTGGCCAAATTGCAACAGATTCAATACAACTGAAATCACGTTAAGTACATTTTCTAACAATAATATCAACTTGCAAATCAATAAGAATAAAATTGTGGAGAAAATGGCCAACTATTAAATAACACATTTCTGTGAATTAAATAAATGAGAATGATGGAAATATAAAGTATTTTAATCTGGAAGATATTTAAAATACAACATATCAAAACTGGCACACAATACCACAAAAGAAGTGTGTAGAGGGAAATTCTTATAGCTATAATTATTTGAATTTAAAAAGAAAATGTTTTAAAATAAAATACTGAAGCATCTTACTTAAAATGAAGTTTTCAAAAGCAAAATTTATATCATATATAAACAAAAGAAAAGAAAAAGACAACAAAGTTCAGTTATGCTAAAGGGCAAACAGCAGAAATAATTCAGAACAGCAAAAAATCCCTAGTTTTTATTTGTTTGTTTGGTACAGCTTGCACTCATAGTGATCCTTCTGTCTCAGCCTCCCAGCGCTGGGATTACAAGCATGCACCACCAACCAGGTTTCAGTGACCTGCTTTACATGGGGCCAGCATGGTATGCAGTACTGGGCACAGAATCCAGGTCCTTGCACTTGCCAGGCAGGTGCTTAGTTCACCGAGCTGTCTTTACCCTCAGTTCTTTTTAAAGGTCAATAAAATTGCTAAAACGTTAGCTTGTGTCAGCATAGGATTAGGGGGACAAAAAGGAGATGAAAACTCCCAATACTAAGAATGAAGAGTCAAGCATAAAAGTGATAATAAAAAAGATTGTGAACAATTTTGTACTAATAAAATTGTCACATCAAAGAAATGAAAATGTCTCTGAAAGACAAATGACCAAAATTGAATAAGAAGAAACTCAAAACCTAAATAAGCCTTATCATCACTAAAAATAGCTTTCACTGTTAAAATTTCTCACTTTTTAAAATTCACTTAAACTTTTCAAAGTGAAAAACTGAACATTTTAAAATTCGCTGAACCCATGAATTTTGTCAATGTTTATCGAAGAACTACACTATCAAACATTTTTACAAAGTGGAGTGAAATAGTATTCATTATTCAATTATATTATAATCTGTCCATTTCAGTATTATTCTTTGCATTAGTCAGCTTTTCTGTGGCTGATACACTTCCTAATGCTCAAAGGTTACAGGAGGGAAGATATCACTGGGCTCCTGACTTAAGGGGATTCACTCCACGGTCATCTGGCTCCAAGCACAAGCATCATGTGGGAGAGCAAAGCTGCTTGCTTACTTTGGTAAGGACATAAGGATGGTTGGAAGGGCTGGCCAAGTAGCTCAGAGGTTTTAAGTGCCTGCAAGCAGGCACAGGGGCTGGAGGTTGAATCCCTGGGGGCCATGCTTGCCGTGCCCCAAGGGCACATTGAGACTGGGCGTGGTGGCACATGCCTGTAATCCTGCTGTTGGGAGGCTGTAAACAGGAGGATCACTATGAGTCTGATCTACTGGTGGGACCCTGAACACCCTGTAGACCCTTTCCCTCACCAAAAATAAATAAATAAATAAATAAATAAATAAATAAATAAAAATAAAAAATAAAGGGTGGTTTGAAAGTGACAGGGGAATAGGACCAGAGAGGAAGGGGCAGTGAGCAGATACAGTAGCTAAGGTTGTGCTTTCACGGTCTACTGAGCACACAGAAGTGTTTCACCAGTCTAGTGTAGGGCCCCCAAGCCAAGTGAGTTGACATAATTAAGCCTCATCATAATACATTTTCTCCAAGGTCAAGCAAGAATATATCTTTCATTGACATAGACTTGTAAATCTTAACAGAAGGTTAGCAAATTAACTCCAATAAAACTTAAAAAAAAGGTTGAAGTGTCATGATGAAGTTAAAGTTCCTTAATTTCTGGAGTATAAGGCTGCCTTAACATTTAAAAACTAAGATCAATGTAAGAATCATAACAAACTAAAGAAGAAAATTCATATGGTCTTCCTAATAAATGTAGATACAGAAAGCACTTGACACACTCCAGCATTGAAATTTATTAACAGAATTTTCCTCCACAGCAGTAGATGGTATTTTAAAAAAAGTTGGGCTAACATCATTTGGTGATGAAAAACATTTTTCACCTAATGAGGGAAAGCAAGAATATCTGTTCTTTACTTCACTTTAACTATTACTAGAGGTCCTAGCCAGTATAATCTCATGAGAAGAAAAAGTAACATGAAAAGAAAGATCTATAACTGTAATTACAGGTAAGACAATGAAATACACCAAAAATTCTAAGAAATGTATGTAAACAAGCCTACAGATTTAATAAATATAGAAAGGTCACATGATACAAAGTCAATAAATTAAAATCAAATAGTTTTGCTGTAATGTTAATAAAAATTTGAAGTATTCAATGAAAACAACGCCCTTTATAATGCACTGAAGCTAGGTGTAGTGAAGTATGCCTATAATTCGAGGACTTGCAAGGCTGAGGCAGGAAGATTGTCAAGTTCAAGGCTAGCCTGGGCTATATAGTAAGTTTAAAACCAGCCT